>NC_061508.1:233281177-233336228 GCF_022539505.1 Lolium rigidum | reverse complement strand
TGGTAAACCCTATAGACGAATGGTGCATCGCCACCACAAGAGCACTCTGTACACCGTCCTTAGTTTAGGAAAGTAGATTTGTTTTTCATCGAAGGGCCCTTATCTAGACTAGAATTGCATAATGAAGAGATCAAAGCCAGTTTAGTGAGCAATTCCACCCTCAAGTCTCATTGTTCTTTGTTTACTCTAACATCGCCTTCTGATGGGCTCAAGGCGCTATGAATTATTTTGTTACACAAAGTTGGACACTGTAGGTTTGAGTTGGCAAGATCATTAAACCAACTTTAGGAGATCTCTCTTTATACTTCTAGTAATATAAGAAAGATGTGCGCCTGTACGGCACGACGAAGGTATCCATAGTGAACTTAAATTGATCAAAAGAGTATTCTAAATTTCTTAAACAGAAACAACATTGCTAGTTTCCAACTGTGTCTATCGTTACAAATTATGTCATCCTTTTGCAATGTAGGTACTTGTCGTTGCCTATTCGACGGTACTCCAGAGGAGGGATCCTCATGGAGGGAAGAAGAAGTAGGGGTCATTGGGTGGAGAGTCCTCGGGACGGTGGTACGCGAGTTACCCAGTTTCGGAACACCTGCACGATGCTGCTTGTCTGGAATTATCTGAGCGCTTTCGTGTTGTTACAATGAGTTGTGGTAAATCATCTGTTGGTAAATCATCTGTATTCCCGGAAACGAACTTAACTGATCGCGCCGTGGTCAGTCTCGATCCGCAGCTGTTTAACAGATGAGTGCTATAGGCCCATGTCGTCTTTCATATGCTGAAATCGCCTGTACAGTTTTGAGGCCATGAGACCATTTCAGTATTTTGTTGTCTCCGTGACTGATGGATGCCGTTGTATTTGAATTCATCTTTAGAAATAAGTCAGCTCTCCGGATACTTGCTGCTAGTACACAAAGCTTGTGTTTCCTTCTCAGGCATTCTCATAGGTCAAACAGACTTTGGGATCACAGAATTGGTGTGGAGTGAACCATAGGGGTCTTCATCTCTGATCATCAAGATGGCATGATAGGTTTTACGTGGGTTGTTCTTCTGTTTTACTTAGTTACCTACTTCACATATGCACGTGCAATCTGTAATTTGAATAAGGTTCCAGTTTTTCTCTTGCAATTGTGGGGCCATGCTCTGTCAAGCGGTGAGCTATTTCCACAAAGAAACTCAGAAATCTAGAACACTCTTTTCGGTAATTTTGTTGCACTAGAGTTGAAGGTGGGATACTGTTCCTTATGTGGAGACCGTTCCTCCAGTATTTATGCCAAAACACCAGCGACACAAAGGAAGCACTGTTTTCTGGAAACGGAGACTGCAATTTGTGTCAACGCTATTGTTTCCCTTCCACAGAAAATTATACCACTCTCAGAAATAACCAGAATCATAGTAGCATATGACTCTACATCATATGATGGACCGGAATTTATTTATCATTAGCTTTATGATTCTTTCGTTTGTCTTCAACTCCTGCACAGCTCACTCATGGAGGAACAAGAGTTATGTGGATGATATTGGTCAGCGGTGTGAACCTTCAGACCATCCGTTTAGCCTGTGCAAGTCAGAAGCAGCAGCTTATGGCTATCCATGTGAAGATCACACGGTATGAGAGCTCTTATGAATGTACCCCTAGACACTTTTTGAACTTCAATGTTATTCCTAAATAAATCTGCCCCTTTCTAAAGTATACAGCTTAAATCTATGGCAGGTTACAACGGAAGATGGCTATATTCTTAGCTTAAAGAGGATTCCTTATAGTATATCTGATGGTGCTAACTCGACCAATAATACGAGGCAACCAGTACTGCTATTCCACGGGCTTATGGTGGTAAGGACACTGTTGGACAAACCTTGTGCTACTTTGTTTCATGCATACCTGAATCAAATGTGTGTGTTGGACAGGATAGCGTTTCTTGGCTACTGGGCACGCCAAAGCAATCACTTGGATTTATTTTAGCAGATGGAGGGTTTGATGTTTGGTTTGCCAACACCCGTGGAACTAATTCCAGCCGGAATCATACCTCCCTCTCCCCAAATGATCCGGTTTTTCTCTCAAGCCTGGTTAAGAACGCATTTCATTGGATTTTTACTGACAGTGTATTGATTAATATTTTCAGGCCTACTGGGATTGGACGTGGGACGAGCTTGCTGCCTATGATCTTCCTGCTTTCCTTCAGTATGTCTATGATTACACAGGAGGTCAGAAAGTCCACTATATTGGTCACTCCCTGGTGAGATCAGATGTCCCTCTTAAATATTTCGATGAGTTGATACTTGGGACTTGGGAGGTATACTTATAATTTTTTCATTATTTCCAGGGAACATTGATTATTCTTGCTGCCTTCTCCGAGCAAAAGTTACTACACTTAGTTAGATCAGCTGTGTTGCTCTGCCCGATTGCTTATCTGAGTAGGACGAAATCCAAACTCACCCGGCTTGCTGCTCAAATCCTCCTTGCTGAAGTAAAATACTGTTAAGCCTCTTATTATCAATTATCACATTTATAATTTACATAGAGAATGATTTATCACTTTGCTCTGTTATTGTGCAGGCATTTCACTTTCTAGGTTATCGCGAGTTTAATCCTATTGGGTAGGTATCTTTACTGCAATTTCTAGTGTTACGAAATGCAGTACATGCGCCTGCTTACCAAGTTCCTTCTTGTTACTTTGCCACTCACGGCAACTGATTATGAGTAGAGTGCATGTGCTTAAGATTTTCTATTAGGTTGCCATTTTATTAAACTATGATTATCAATGTGATATCAACGTTGCCAAGAGTCACCTGCATTCAGACATGACACCATTGTTGAAAATCTAAAGTTCTGTCGCATACTGGTACTCTGGGTAACCAGTCTCAACTTCTGTTTTGCTGACTCAAGCCTCAACTGTTGACTACTATAAATGTGCTGCTACATGACAGGCCAGTTACTCATGAAATTCTACTTCTGATATGCGGTGACCCTGAAATCGACTGCTACGATCTGTTTTCAGCTGTTGCGGGTACATTTCTTGTATACAACTGTCCATATTTCAGACAATGTATTATGCTAAGCTAAAATTGACCTCCTATCTGCCTGCGATTGCCTGATGTTTGAAGGACCGGACTGCTGCCTCAATACATCAACTGTATGCGCCTTCTGGCAGCATGCTCCACAGTCTACGTCTATCAAAAACCTTATGCATATGTCGCAGAGTAAGAATCACAATCAGAAGTTTAAGCTTTCTATTGTTGAAAGCTTAACTTTCCTTTTCCCAATTTGGCTGCAACCAGTGATCAGGAGCGAAGGTGTCAGAAGGTTCGACTATGGCAGCACCAAGGAAAACATGAAGCATTACAATCAGCCACGCCCCCCGCTATACAACCTCTCATCCATTCCAACCCATGTCCCGATGTTCCTCACCCATGGCGGCCAAGACTTCCTCGGCGATGTCCCTGACACCAGGCACCTCTTGAGGACGCTGGTCAGACGCCATGACAGCGACAACATGGAGGTGTTATACGTGCCTGACTATGCTCATGCCGACTTTGTGGTAGGTTTCAATGCTCCACAGTTGGTGTACAAACCAATGGTCGACTTCTTTCAACGCCACTGAGTGTTGATATGTCAGGTCTCTCTGTGATAAGCCTTCAGCAGTGCCTTCATATCAATCTATGCAATCAAACCTTCATATTACAAGCACCACCCTTTGAAAAAAAAACTTTATATTACTTGTCCTTGTATATATGGCTTTGTCAGTTCGTAGTATATGCCCCTACTTGAGTATTTGTCAGTTTGATCATGCGAGAGAATGGACTGTTCGGCCAAATATTCATTGTATGTATCCAGTTTACCTAATATATATCCTTGAGAGGCAAGTTCAGTACTGTGTTATCTATAATAAGTCTCGAATTTCTGAATGATAAGAAGACATATGCTGTTGATTCTTCTCGGTTATTTTCTGTTAAAGCTCAGTTTTCTGGTTGCTCGTGTTGTGTTTATATTTAAAGCTGTTGTGAGATGGCAAATCATGTTAAAATTAGATAGTTTGCCGTCTCAGGGCAAGAAGGGCAATGGCCTAGCAACTACTCCAGCCGGCATGCCCCTTCCTCAGCATCTTCAGCAGCTGCAACGCCTCTCAATCCCCTGAGCTGTGCATGAACTTTCGGCTGAAAGCTGCGTGAGTGTAATAGAATTCAGAGTGATTTTCCAAACTACTTTCTACCATGGAAATCTCAGGCAATAGATCTTGGGCGTGTTTTCTTGTCAGCTGCATACCACTCTAACCCTGATGAGGAAGCACGTACATTTTCTTTGCCGGCAGTAGGCTGTATTATTGGAAACAACCCCGATAAATTTTCCGTCTGCTCTATAACGTCATCAAAACAAGCAGACACTAGAATGCTGAAACTGTTTTCCGGATCTGAAGAACATACCGAGCCATTTTTTCAGGTTTAATTATCCGCCATTTCCTCTCTTATTCCGCACCGCAGAGGGGTTCTAAACTTCTAATGATTGTTGGTCAGATGGAGCCACTTCCTCTTAGTTTCGTCTGAATCTAGCAACCCAAAGGGTGTAGAAAAGAATTTGACTAGCTCTTTTTGTTTCCCGATAATGATCTGATCAATTGGTTTTAGAACATTTCGGCAGCCTTATTCGATTACACTATTCCAATCAACGAAAAGAAAGTTTCAACCCCTACGTTCTTCCCCATGTATTTGGCCCTTCCCCCTCCATAAAAACAACAAAATTTGACATACCTTTAGCTTTGCCGAGTCTCCCTTTTATTTGATGATGAGTGACTCATCGTCAATCTCTGGCCCTTCCAGGACCAAAGAAATGTCCTAGTATCAAATCTTGGCACAAAAAAAAATGTTGGAAGTGTATGCGATGTCTGTCTGTTCCAACAACTGTGGTCATTGACAACACTTCCGCACACAGAACCTGTGCCTGCAATCCAGATAACAAAAACCTCTCTTTTCAACAGTCCTAGTCACCTTCTAGTTCTCTCCTCTGAGCACAAAGGTGACGAAAACTAAGTTGGGGCAATTCCATCCTAGTACTAGCTAAACCACATGCTTGCCTTCTACACCGTAATATATATGGAAGAGTAAGAACAAACCATAAGAAATAGTCAGAAGAACTGAGAAACCATACCAGAGTAGAATAGTAATAGATGAAATTTTATTATAGTTAAATTGGCAGGGGCCGCGCGAACGCGTACCCCCTCTACCACAAATTACGACGTCCACTCTCCCACTTGAGGAGATGGTAGACCAACGCTCTCACAATGTGCAATGTGAGTCATTGATCTAGGCCACGGATCTTCTTGATCAACCGTCGACCCCGTCCAGGTAAGTAAGTTGCAGTAGAGCAACTAGCCGTCCTGATATAGCGAGTTCTCTATCCCTAATCTCCTTATGGCGTCGATGTGGTACTAAACAAAACAAGGGCGCTTGGGGTGCGTCTGTGGCGCGTTGCATTGTGACCAGATTTTGGGTGGGCTTGTTAGTCCAAACAGGCTCTGCCTAGGGCCCAGTAACCGAATAGATTCTCTCCGAAAAAAAAAACGTAAGATTGCTGACCGTTTCCTTATTTTGCTGCAGAATAATCTGTTGCCAGGAAACTGTCAAAAAAGAGTGGCACCTATGATTATCAACGGAATGAGTCAGATGTCTGTATGAGCCGCCCAAAAACTAGCTATACCGTGATGTCTGACTAGTGACTACTCAAAAGGGCCAGGAAACGGCATTGACTAGTGTTTGTCGTTGACCTTAGTTTGTCGTTGACCTTAGGTTTTCTTTTTTCCCAATATAATGCTCTAGTCTATTAGTTCAGAAACTTTCGCAAGCCATAGTTTGATTAATTATTCCAGTTATTGCCCAAAATCTTCAGTCGCCAGGGGATGCTTTTGGCCCTCTTCTTCCCTTCAAATGGCCGCTCCTTCGCACTTGACATTCTCATTGAGGGCATCTCCAGCGGCGCGACGCAAACGGATGCTGAGCGATCGTTTGCGTTCGCCTTGACCCAAAATGCGTCTGGCATCACCTCCAGCGGCGCGACGCAAAGTGACCGGACCGTCCGTAGGCAAAACTGGCGCATATTTGCGGTAGGTTTGCGTCTCTGCGGACGCTGCGCGGACGCGCCAAGTGTCCGCTCGCGTCTCCACGGGCCCGCCTGGCAGCGAGTATGCATCGAGGGCATCGCTTCGGCGGTCAGCGCTTCCGCGTCTGCGACGCAGCGTTCGCCATCAATGGCGCGGCTGCCTGTTCTGCACGCGCACTGGCGGGCGGCGGCTGGGCTTCTGCACCGCCTTCAATGACATCGTATCCCGCGCGCGGCCGCCCTTAAAAGTCCACCGGCCCCGGCTCTCCTTCGCCCACACCTCCACACGCACCACCACCGCCGCAACGCCATGGGTAAGAAGAACGACTTCGAGGCCCCCGGCAGCGGCAGCAAGAAGGGGACGCAGAGGGTGCCGCTGCCCGTCATGCTGGGGAGGCTGATGCACGGGAAATGGATGCCGTGTGAGGCCTGGTCGGGCGAGCAACTGCCTGGCGGCTGGCAGCTCAGCTGTCGCCGGGTGCCCATCCCTCCCATCCCTGCGCGTGAGCCTGATCGGACCGCGAAGATCCGGCGAAGGAGGCGGTACCTGCCGCCGGACCTCCGCGCCGATTCGGCGTACGCCATCGACTCTGAAAGTTGGCGTACCTATCTGTCGACCGAGACGGATAGGAGGAGGAGGGCGGGCTTCATGGGCGACAGGGATTTTCCCTTCGACCGTCCACCGCCGACTCGTCCACGAAGACAGCAGGCGCCGACGCGTCGTCAGCAGGTGCCGACGCGCGCGCAGTACAACGACGGCGACGATGACCACGACAACGATGACCACGACTACGACGACGATGAAGATTACATCGAGGCGCTCGCGTACCATAACGAGGAGGTCAAGGACGACAGCGATGACTACGTCGCGGCCGTCTTCCACGAATGGCAGCAGGCCATGGCGGAGGGCCGGAAATTTGAGTTCCCCGAGAACATGACGGACGACGAGATGGCGAAGCTCGGCGTCCTCGTCTCCGAGAACGACCCACCTGTGCAGCCGCCGCTGCCCCGCTACGCCACCGGTGTCATGCCGCCGGGCCTGTCGGAGGATGAAACTCTTCGACAGGCGTTACAGGACTCGGCCGCGCCACAACCGCCGCCGTACAACCCCTGGGCTCCTCCTCCACAGCCGCATCCCTGGGCGCCTCCACCGCCGCCACAGCCGCATCCCTGGGCGCCTCCACCGCCGCCACAGCCACAGCCCTGGGCGCCTCCACCGCAGCCACAGCCCTGGGCGCCACAGCCAGAGCCTTGGGCGCCTCCACCTCCAGCACCACCGGCGCGCTCGGCGTACGCTCCCCCGGTTTCCAACTGGCCGTGGACGGTACCGGAGCTCATCGTGCTCGACAGCGACGACGAGCAGCAGTAGGCGCACACGAGGGTTTATTTTCATGTGTTAAACTATGTAAATTATGTTTTCATGTTAAAAAAAATGATTCGGCCAAAAAATGCGTCGTGCCGCTGGAGCGACCCCCGACGCAAACGGCCGCGCGGTCGATTTCGATCATTTCGACCGATGCAAACGGACGCGCGCGGACATTTCCGAACGCTAAAATGCTTCGCGCCGCTGGAGATTTCCTGAGAAAACAAACAAATAACAAGTGAACCCCAACTGAGAAAACAAAAGGCAAAGTGGTACTTTAACAATCTGATAATTTGATAAGCTCTGTCGACCCAGGCTTCCTAGTCAAGTTCGATAGGAGAAGTAGACAGATAAACAAACACATGAGATGAGGTGACTTGGCGGCCGCTTGATGAACACTAGAGGAATGGGTCGATATGCTGAGGGTCGGGAACCCTCGGCGCAGCCTATTTTGGCCGTCGGCGTAGGCTACGCCGAGGGCAGCTCTCGGCATAGCTCCTCGGCGACTACCTCCCTCGGCGGAGCTACTATTACCGTCGGTGTAGCCCGGCCCTCGGCGTAGCACGCTACACCGACGGCATATAAATTTAAAAAATTCAGATTTCCTTTTTCCAAAAAAAATCGAAAAAATTCTTTTTTTAATATGCCGACGGCAAAGTTTCAAAAAAATTCAAATTTTAATTTGTTTTACACCATTTTTTTATTTTTTATATTTTTTTACTTGTTTATCTTTCACCCAATACACTTTTAACTCTAAGTACACTTAATCTTAAGTCAAATTACAATCATAGTTAAATTTCTCAATCAGTCACCCATCCTCACACTACTGCAGCCTCAGCACGCTTAACTTCTTGGTTCCATTCGGATGAGCTTTCATTAAAACAATTTACACCTTGCTGATAATAATAGCATATCAACCCTATTAATCCTTGGAATGTCGCACCTTTTTATTTTTGAATTCCAAACAATTACTTAAGTAAAAAATAATGAATATATAATTAATAATAATATTGAATTCAAAAAATAATAAAATGATTTTATTATTTGGTCTTTTCCTATTTAATATGGAATAATTAATATCTTTAAATCGAAAAATCGAAATTCCACAAATAATATGTCTAAATCGATCAGAAAAATGAGAGGAATCTAAATATAACATCCATATCAGAATTTGCACCTAAAAATTAGAGGAATCCAAATATAACGTCCAGTTTGCCATCTGGCCAAAACGGCCCCCTCGGGAGATGCGAAATGGTCGTACCGGGCGCGCTGGTGCACCGTTCGCCAACACGCTAAACGAACAAAAAATAGCACATAAAGTGATGTGTTATAGACCTAAAAACATTTTTTGTGGAATTTATTGAGCGACGGAAAGTGTACCCCTAGTTAAAATCCGGTCAATTTCCAGCGGATTCGGCGGGACACCGCAGAAAGCCGTAGGGATTCTCAGATAGCTAGAGCGCACATATGAAATGTGATATGTGGTGCGGAGGCGGTGTCCTACCACTATGCGGAGGTCTCGCGCAATACTAAAATGCGCCCCATGTAGCTGCTTCATAAAAAAAAAACCCGTTTTGGCACTCCAAAAATGAAAAACCATCGCCCATGGGTCAAATTGGAAATCCGCTCCTGGGACCTTTCTTCCCATCCCAGGGACCACGCACATGCCAAATATGACCTTATTTTTACAAAGTATACAGTGTCACAAGCCGTTTCCTACTCATTTGCCCTAGAAGACATAGAACTCCGGACGTGATAGCCCTGTTTGTGAAGGGTTTTCCAAAATAATTACCGTATCCTAATTCTAACTTTTGCAGTGGTTACTAGGACACATAAAATGACGCCATGCGGCTTCGCGGGATTTTCTGACTTCGTTTAAATTGCCATTTGGACAAAATGTCCCCCCATGGAGATGCGGTATGGTCGTACCGGGCGCGCTGGTACACCCGTTCACCATCGCGTTAAACAGAAAATATTTAGCACATAAAGTGATGTGTCGTAGACCTAAAAATATTTTCCCCAAAATTTATTGAGCGATAGAAAGTGTACCCCTAGTTCAAATCCGGTCAGTTTCCAGTGGATTCGGCGGGACACCGGAGAAAGCCACATGGATTCCTAGATAGCTAGCACGCACATATGGCATGTGATATGTGGTGCGAAGGCGGTGTCCTACCACTACGCGGAGTTCTCGCGCAATACTAAAATGCGCCGCATGTAGCTGTTTCACAAAAAAAAACCGTTTTGGCACCCGAAAATGAAAAACCATCGCACATGGGTCGGATTGCAAATCCTCTCTCGGGGCCTTTCTTCCCATCCCAGGGACCACACACGTGCCACATATGTCCTCGGTCTGACAAACTATGCGGTATCATAGATCGTTTCCTACTCATTTGCCCTAATATAAAAGCTAGAGAACCCCGGACGTGATAACTCTGTTTGTGAAGGTTTTTCAAAATAATTGCCGTATCCTAATTCCTACTTTTGGAGTGGTTACTAGGACACATAAAATGATGCCATGCGGCTCCACGGGATTTTCTGATTTCATTTAAATTGCCATCTGGCCAAAACGGCCCCCACGGAGATGCGGTATGGCCGTACGGGGCGCGCTGGTGCACACGTTCACCATCGCGCTAAACGGAAAAAAATTAGCACATAAAGTGATGTGTCGTAGACCTAAAATCATTTTTCCCGAAATTTATTGAGCGACGGAAAGTGTAGCCCTAGTTCAAATCCGGCCACTTTCCAGCGGATTCGGCGGGATACCGCAGGAAGCCGCATGGATTCCCAGATAGCTAGCCCGCACATATGACATGTGATATGTGGTGCGAAGGCGGTGTCCTACCACTACGCGGGGGTCTCGCGCAATACTAAAATGCGCCCCATGTAGTTGCTTCACAAAGAAAACCATTTTGGCACCCCGAAAATGAAAAAACCATCGCCGATGGGTCGGATTGGAACCCCGAAAATGAAAAAACCACTCCGGACCTGATAGCCCTGTCCGTGAAGGGTTTTCCAAAATAATTGCCATATCCCAATTCCGACTTTTGGATTGGTTACTAGGACACATAAAATGACGCCATGCGGCTCCGCGGGATTTTCGGACTTCGTTTAAATTGCCATCTGGCCAAAACGGGAACCCAAGGACATATAAGAAAGTGTTTGAATTGTTACTATATTAACATGGTATTGTACATGATTCAAATATGCATGATTTTGACATAAACGGATAGAGGATGTTTTTCTGAACATTTTGATACCTTATACGCATTTTTCTGACATCATATGAATTAGTTATGATTTTTACAATATTAGACAAATTTGAAAAATAGTCTACACCGAGGGTGGCCGTCGGCGTATCCCTGTCTACGCCTAGGACCAAAGATATACCGAGGGCTGCCCTCGGTATAGACCTCGCTACGCCGACGGTAACGCTACACCGAGGGTCGGACGGGCAGGCTGGCCATGCCGGGTCATACGCCGAGGGCCCCGACTTTTGGCCGTCGGTGTATAAAAGGCCTCGGCGTATCGTGCCATTCCTGTGAAGGATATGACAAGGGCCTTCTTGCCGATTCTTTACAAACAAATAACAAGTGAACCCCCACTGAGAAAACAAAAGGCAAAGTGGTTCTTTAACAATCTGATAATTTGATAAGCTCTGTCGACCCAGACTTCCTAGTCAAGTGCGATAGGAGAAGTAGACAGATAAACAAACACATGAGATGAGGTGACTTGGGGGCCGCTTAACGAAGGATATGACAAGGGCCTCCTTGCCGATTCTTTACTGTGACTCATCGCCATCATCATGGATTACTGTCCCTTCCACAATCAAAGAAGCGTCGTCCCCTCCTATCAGCAGCCAAAGACTAAAACAAAACAAAAAATGTTCGTGCGCTGTCGATCGATCCAGAACCTTACACGCATCAGATCGAAACTACAAAGTTTCGCTCGTACTTGTGATGTTTCACAGCTGGTCTGGTCGCTTTCCTGATCATTGTTTTCTTGTTCTAATCACACGATCAGTGCCGGCCACCAAAGCGGGAGCTAGACAGATAGATCCCCAGGTGGATTAAAATACGGGAGTGTGGTTGCAGGAGAACGTGAGGGGAGCTGGAGAATCGCATGAATCATTGGCTGTGAATCTGTGATCACTGATCACTGATCACGGGGCGCGCCGCACGCGTTCTTCGCCGCACGCCGTCAGGACGCGCTCGTTTGTCGTCGGCGTGAGCGTGTTGGAGGCGCTGGGCGAGCCTAGCAAATGTTGCACCTAGCGAGGGTTGCGGTCTTGGGGAGGTGTCTGGAGTGGCTAGCTGCTCGTGTTAGATTAACCATTGGTGTACTTTTTTTTTTTGGGTGCTCCATCACTACAGGATTTAACTGCGAAAAAAACAGAGCGGAAGATATATGTCCTGGCCCTGAAGAAACATGACAATCACACGGTGCAGTCTACACACAAGGCGGTATGCTTTAAGATTCGTGTGGCTATCTTTCATCAAGTACCGTTCAATTTTTATCAATTGCACGTGAATTGGACTAAATGAAACTCGACTGAAACAACATGAGCTGGAGGTCCCGTATATGCCAAAAATGAGTTTATTTGACATTTGCTCAATAGCACAAGATTTTTTGACATTTGTTTGATTCCACCTCCCACAGCTGGAGTGCAGTGGAAAATTATCTTGTGCAGCCTTTTGATGTGTTTTTTACGTTTTTTTCCTCCCATCTTAACTCCAGGATAACATTTAAAGTTTCGAGATACTCGATGCAAAAACAAAGCCTTCCATAGGCTGATAATTTCTAATTAAATTCTGAAATACTAAGTTGTATCTCATTTTATTTTTGCATATTAAGACTGAGTATATTTTTAAGAAAAAAGACCTTGCATTATATCCAACCACAAAATTCCCTTCACTATGTTGTGTATTATTTTTCTAAGTATACAAAATTCATGTTTTTTAAACAATAAACTTCATTACTCATTCTACTAACTCTGTTAATCTAGCTATCAAAAAAATATGCTAATCTAATGTTCGATGGAGCCCTCGAATATTTGACTTCTTTTCCATGACTAGGTTCCAACACAGATAGAGGACCACATGCACTATTTAAATTGTTCTTCATGCATTACTACCTTTGGATTCCAAGATATATGCCACTTTCTGAATTTATTCTACTAGATACAGACTGGTTAAGGAAAAGTATGGACCCCAGGAAAACTAAAATAAATAAAATTTGTACTAAACTTTTATATATTTAAGAAATTATTTGTACCACATCGTGCCAATAAGTATGTTTTTATTATATTCTTGGCATAGTTAACCCACATAGCTCGTTGTTATACGGTAGTTGTAATATTATTTATTACATTATTGTAAATGTATTTGTTCAAATAAACTTGTGTATTTTATTAATAAATAAATTTTTAAACACAATTTATAAAAAGTTTACTTCTTTAATTCATTTTAGAAATTGCGTAGAGTACATAATTTTTATATATGTGTGGTAACAATCTCCTAGGCATATGACCCAACATATATGTTAATAGTGGTTTCTAGTAGTATATGGCTAGGTAACCTGATTTATTGAAACCTCTAATAAATAAGTTGAATCGTTTGCATGATTCTTTAATTTTTATGTTTGGTCAAGCGTCTCCTACAAGCTACCCCGGGGTAACAAAATTAGTTCACATTGCTGATATAATAATAACCATTTTATTATTGCCGCTTTTCTCCATGAAACTTGAAGTTCAAATCCGCTTGAAAAATAAGGAGCTGGAAATTTTGTTTTCAGGAATAAGCAAGGTATGAGATATATGTGATATCTAAAACCTTATTGCAAAATGATAGAATATAATTTAGTGAGACTACATAAACTCATAAGTTTTATGGGAATATACGAAGGTTGAAGACGCTAGGCGTCCCGGTCCTCCAACTAGTTGGGCACTAACGATATTCACACATCCATGAAGTGATCGTCCTTAGTATGCACCATTGCTAAGACTCGTCGTTTTGAAGCATCGTGTGATGATCGGGTGTTATATTCTACGTGTGCATACAATGGGTGCAAGCTAGATTTTCACATGCCAATACTGAGGTTAAACTTGATGAGCCTAGCATGTACAGACATGGTCTAGGAAAGACATCATGATTTGATGGATAAAAAATATGAGTGAAATTGTTCATCACATTAAAAAATTACTAATAGTGAAATCTGGAACACTTGCCAAGTGATGATCAACTTCAAAGTAAGAACCTCAAGGTTATTGGTATTTGACCAACGGACCTAGAAGTTATTGATGGTGAAGTGTTTTCTGAAAATGAGGAAAGCTAAAAAAGAAACTACAAAAGATTTTGACAGAAAGAAAGAAAAGACAAGAAAGTCTAGCTCAGGTGTATATAGATTATATATATGTTATGAATGTATTCTTTGTTTGGTCACACAATGAAATTCTTAGGTATTTGTAGCATATTGGTTGGTATAAGGTGTCATACAAAACAACACAATACAAGAATACAATGGCCTAAGTGACTGACAAGGAATATGGTAGGAATGCACGTCTGGAACAAAATAAAGTGTTATTGTGTTCGTCGTTGGCATTCTACCTAGCCCTTCAGATTTATAATAAAGAACTTTATAATTGTTGTTTTGTTCTGGTCCAATGAAAACAATAAGTTAGTATAAATCTTTATGGTGAAACACATATGCATAACACTGACGCTAAAATGCCATAAGGCAAATGATGTGAATTCCACTTGTTAGTGGAACCGCCATTCAGGTCATGTTAGAAAGGAACGCGTGAAGGAACTCCATGCAAATGGATTTTTGGAGTCATTCGGTTATGAATCATTCGGCGCTTGCAAATCTCTTCTAAAGAGAATGACTGAAATACTGTTCATAGGCCAAGAGTTGAACGGGTAACTAGCTTAGTGGAAACATACATGATGATGTATATGATTCTTAGGCATAGTTGTGTCCGGAAGATTCCTCTACTTCATGAAAACTTCCAACAATGAATTGAGTGTATGTATAAGGATATATTTATTCAATAAGGAAGAAGTTTGAAACATTTGAATAGATTCAAATAAATTTCAGCATGAAGTGGAAATCATTGTAATAGAAAAGTCAAATATCTATGATGGGATCATGGTGGAAATATTTGAATTACGAGTTTTAGCGAACATCTAGGAAATTGTTCTACAACTCACGTTTCTTGAAGTATCATAGTGATGATGGAGTATCCAAGAGACGTATCCAAACCTTGTTAGGTTAATGATGAGATAAAATAAAATGACGCTATTATTTTTTTGGATTATACTTTAGAGACTACTGCTTTTACACTAAATAGAGCGTCATCATAATCCGTTGAAATGACACCATATGAGTTATGGCATGGGTATAAAACCTAATAGTCCTTTCTTAAATTTTGGTGTGCGTAGCATAAGTAAATGAGTTTACAACCAAAATTGGATGAATGTCTTTGTTGGTTATCCCAGAGAATTAATTGGGAATTTCTTTCCACTATGGAGTCAAAGACAAAAAATGTTTGTCGATGTTTCTTACTTATTTCCAAAAAAATTGTTTCTAGCGAAATATTTGAGTGGGAGGACGATGGAACTTGATGAGGTTTATGAACCTGAGCATGATGATCATAGTAGCGCAGCATCGAAAATGGTTCCGGAAGTGGCCACGATGATCATGGCTCCCATGTCTACAAAGTGTTATAGTCATGGAGATCGAAGTACCTATTGAACCTTGTAGGTATGGTTTACTTTGTGATCAAATAAATGATTTATGGACAAAGGATTGATTTTGAACAATAATAAACCAACTACATAAAAAGAAGCTATGATGGGCTCGGACTCCGTTAAAAATGGCTAAGTGCCATGAAATCCAAGATAGGTGAATACTTTTTGAAAGTAAATGGATCTATAAAATTGATGGACTTGGATACAATATCCTTGAAGAAGCTCGACTTGTCAAAAAATTGTTTACGACAATGTTCAAATAGTTGACTACAATAAAATTAGATCTTCCGTAGCGATGCTTATAGTCTATATGGATTATTCTAGTAATCACTACATATTTATTTTATGCGATAGGTTAGTAGGATGGCAGAAATACATACCTTACCAGAAGTGTGTATTAAGGATGTATACTAGATACAACCAAGAGTTTTGTTGGTCCGTGGAATACTAGATAGGTATACAAACTTCAATTGGATGAAGTGAGTATCATGGAGTTGGAATCTTCACCGGATGAAATAATCAAAGAGTTTTGATTTCATCAGAAACGATGAAGATACTTGCATTTGCAAGAAATTAAGTGGGAGCGCTGAGACATAGTTATAATATTATATGTGGATGACATATCATTGATTATAAATGATGTAATTATGTACTTGATGTGATTAAAAGGTTTCATTGAGAATTAAGTTCAATGAAAGGATAGGGACTAAAAACATAGTTAGCGTCAAGATCTATGAAGATAGATTAAAACACATAATAAGTTTAAGTCTAAGTACATAGAGTAAATATTGAAGTAGTTCAATATGAAAAAGAAGGTGTTCTTTTTCATGTGGAGGTTTTAACAAGACTTGAGTGTATTTGACACTCAATGAGTAAAAACACATGAAGTGATTTTAGATCACGAATAATATGTACACAATCAGATGTCCTATGCTCTAAATTGTTACGAGCATATACCAGAATGATTCATGTGATGATCATTGGACGACAGTAAGAATATCCTTGAGTACTTTAGAAGAACCAATGATATATATAGTTTTATATGGGGTAATGACAAACAAATCACTGTAAGTTGTTGCACCGATATTAGTTTGGTCACATATAAAAATAAATTTCAATCTTAATTAGGCTAAGTATTGATTAAAAGGTAGCACAATGAGCTAGAAGAAGTCTATGCTAGATTTAGATGAGTTCTAAATATTGTGACGGATTCTACAAACAAAGGCAGAGAATGTCATTGTTTTGACAATGACTGGGG
Source organism: Lolium rigidum (assembly GCF_022539505.1). NCBI lineage: Eukaryota > Viridiplantae > Streptophyta > Magnoliopsida > Poales > Poaceae > Lolium > Lolium rigidum. Next base: position 233,319,768 of record NC_061508.1, on the reverse strand, counting down.
ATGTTTAAGTCGAGGAGTTCTTTGAGAACTTGGTGTAGTTCCGATAGTGTCAAAACTTTGAAGCTATATTGTGTGTGACAATATTAGTGACTTATTTCAGACCGCGGAATTAAGGTTCCACCATAGGACTAAGCATATACGATTAATGCCGACTCATTTGAAAAATGAGTGATGCGTGGAGACGCAAATGAATTGCAAAATATATATGTTTCTAAGCGTGTCAGATTCGTTGACTGAAACCTCTCCCGTGAGCAAAACATGATAAGCACCAGAAGGCCGAGATGTTATATTTTTACAAATGTAAACTAGATTATTGACTCTAGTGTAAGTGGGAGACTGTTGGAGATATGCCCAAGAGACAATAATAAAATGGTTATTATTATATCTTTGTGTTTATGCTAAATATTTGCATCCCATGCTATAATTGTATTAACCGAAACATTGATACATGTGTGTTATGTAAACAACAGGGGGTGCCTAGTAAACCTCTTGTTTAACTAGCTTGTTGATTAATAGATGATCATGGTTTCGTGATCATGAACATTGGATGTTGTTAATAACAAGGTTATGTCATTGGGTGAATGATATAATGGACACACACCTAAATAAGTGTAGCATAAGATCAAGTCATTAAGTTCATCTTGCTATAAACTTTCGATACATAGTTACCTAGTCCTTCGACCATGAGATCATGTAAATCACTTACACCAGAAGGGTACTTTGATTACATCAAACTCCATTGCGTAAATGGGTGGTTATAAAGATGGGATTGAGTATTCGGAAAGTATGAGTTAAGGCATATGGATCAAGAGTGGGATTTGTCCATCCCGATGACAGATAGATATACTCTGGGCCCTCTCGGTGGAATGTCGTCTAATTAGCTTGCAAGCATGTGACAAGGTCACAAGAGATGACATACCACGATACGAGTAAAGAGTACTTGTCGGAAACGAGGTTGAACTAGGTATGGAGATACCGATGATCGAACCTCGGACAAGTAAAGTATCTCGTGACAAAGGAAATCGGTATCGTATGTTAATGGTTTAAATGATCACTGAGTTATCGCTGAATGTGCGGGAGCCATTATGGATCTCCAGGTACCGCTATTGGTTATTGGTCGAAGAGGAGTCTCGATCATGTCCGCATAGTTCACGAACCGTAGGGTGATGCACTTAAGGTTCGATGTTGTATAGTAGCTTCGGAATATGATATGGAGACCGAATGTTTTTCAGAGTCTTGGATAGGATCCAGGACATCACGATGAGGTCCGAAATGGTCCGGAGAATAAGATTCATATAAGGGAAGTTATTTTCCAGGGTTCGGAAAAAGTTTCATGTTTGACCGGAGCTTCTAGAAGGTTCTGGAGGGCCACCGGTGGGCCCACCAACCCGGGAGGTACCACATGGGCCAAGGGAGTGCAGCCTGGCCTAATGGGCTAGGGGCACCAAGCCCTCAAGGCCCAGCCGGCCAGCCCCCTAGGGATAAGATCAAATTTTGGAGGACAAGATCAAATCCCTAAAATCGAGGGAGCAATTTTGGAAGGGAATGATTTCTGATCCCCCCTTTCCTTCCGTGCGCTGGTGGGGCCCAAGGGGCTGCCTTGGCCGCCCCTCCCTCTATAAATAGAGGAGAGGGGCAGCCGACCCCTTGCCGCTACACACGAAAGTCTGGCTGCCCCCTCTCTTCCTCCACCATAATTCTGTTCCGGTTTGGCGAAGCCCTGCAGTTTTTCTCCTCCACCACCACCACCACGCCGTCGTGCTGCTGGGATTCCGAGGAGAGCTACCACACCTCCGTTGCCCGCTGGAACGGGGAGAGGACGGACTTCATCGACACCGTACGCACGACCGAGTACGGAAGTGTTGCCGGATTGCAGCACAGGACGATCAACTACATCAACAACGAGATATGTTCTCGTAAGGCTTTGGATCTTCGAGGGTTAGTCTCTCATACATCTCGTTGCTTCGATCTTCACAGATTAGATCTTGCTTCTTCCTTGATTGGATCTTGATTTTTGTTCATGTTCACGGTAAAAGAAATTTGTTTTCAATGCATTGAACCCATCATCAAAAAGCATAGCTAAAAGTAATCACGATGAACATGAAACCATCTGGATTATATTATGTGTCCATACTTATATATAGGTAAGAGACTAGGTCGTCGTCACGTGTGGACATCTTTAGTCCCGGGTCTTAGCACGGACCAGGACTAAAGGTCCTCCATTCCCCTCTCCAGACAACAACCACGTCGAAGGTCTTTAGTACCGGTTCGTAACGCAACCGGGACTAGGGGGGCTCTAGTTCCGATTATTCTATAGTATCGGTTGGGCAACCGGGACTAAGGGGGCCTCTAGTCCCGATTATTTCATAGTTCTGGTTGGGCAACCGGAACTAGTGGCCGTCCTGAACCGAAACTAAAGGCCCGTTTTCTACTAGTGATAGTCTAATTAACGTGCTTTGAATTGTGATTGTTAACATCTAACATATACAGGTATTCTGACAAGTTCCTAGAATAAACATTCTTGTTCGAAAGTAAACATGAAATATAGTCACGATAAATTTTCGTGCATCCTAACTGAACTCTATGCAGGTGATGAGATTGGTTTGTTCATATGTGGTACCAAGCATGTGGAATGGACTTTCCCCTACAAATTGAGAACTTTAATTGTTTTGAGATATACAATACTGATGTTTTAGGCGTAATAGTTGATATAATAGTGATTACTAATGTACTTTAATAGTTGTTGCACTCCTTCTTAGTGCCCAGAGCGATGATGACCCCTGCCCCATCCCTCCCCCGGTTTTCCCAGCCTATGGGTTGGACCTGAGTAGACTTACAGGTTGGACTTACATGTTTCACACAAGCCCTACACTTGGCTTCTTCCACATTAGAAACCGCTGGTTGCCCCTCCTTGTCCCTCATGATGACCTTGATGCCTTCATTGCATGTGTTCTTATCTCGGGAAGCATCGACTGGTAGGAACTAGGGTTCTACCGAGGCGAGGGCGTAGATTGTAGGGGTGGAAGTGCGGAGAGCGAGAGGGAGGAAGGCGGCGCCGGCGGCAGGGCGCCGTGGCGAGCTCGCGGCGGCGGCTAGGGCTTGGGCGGCGCGAGCAAGAGAAGGCCGACTCCTGCGGGAGTCGGCAATAATGATATCTCGATTATTGCTTGATTGATTTAGTCTATTACAACTCGTATATATAAGAGAACTAGCGAAACCCTAATGCGCTAACCGGGCTAAGCCCCTAACTAAGCTTGGCCGGTTGGGCCAATGGGCCCCTCCGGCGGTAGACCAGGCCGGTCATAACATCTCTCCCCGCTCGCGCAAACAGCTCGTCCTCGAGCCGGTAGTCTGGATAATGCTGCTGGAACTCCTCGCGGGGCTCCCAAGTCGCCTCCTCCTCAGAAAGGCCCTCCCACTGCACCAACAAGTGCCACACATCACGACGAAGTTGAGCGCGGAGCACCTTGGCCGGACTGGGCAGCAGACGACCCTCAGCCGTCGGTGGAAGTGGTGGAGTGGCCATCGGCGGGGCACCGTGATAGGGCTTCAGCAGGCCCACGTGGAACACGTCGTGAATGCGAGCCCCTCTCGGCAAGCGAAGCCCGTAGGCCATGGTCCCAATCCGCTCGACGATGATGAAGGGCCCCGCATAGCGCGGACCAAGTTTACGCTTGGCACGCGGGTCGAGGGACCGATGAGAGCGGTGCAACGAGCGAAGCCACACCCGAGTCACCCACCGCATACTCAACCTCCCGATGTCGCCCGTCATAGTAGTGCTTGGCGACCTGTTGAGCTTGGACAAGACGCTGCCGCACCTCGGCCAGCATCTCGTCGCGAGCGCGGATGAGCTCGCCAGCTGCCTCCGTCCGCGCTGTCGCTGGATCCACCGGTAGGATAGGCGGTGGGGGTCGACCGTAGACCACCTCGAACGGCGTGGCACGCGAGGGCGAGTGGTAGGAGGTGTTGTAGCGATACTCTGCCCATGCAAGCCAATCCACCCAAGCGCGAGGACGATCACCCGTAACACAGCGCAAATACATGGCGATCACCTTATTGACCACCTCGGACTGGCCGTCCGTCTGAGGATGGAACGCCATGCTGAACCGGAGTTGGACCCCAGCCATGCGGAAGAGGTCCCGCCATACGTGCCCTGTGAACACCGGATCGCGATCACAGACAATGGACGAGGGAAACCCGTGTAGGCGGACGATACCGTCGAAGAAGGCGCGGGCCACAGACGCCGCCGTGTAGGGATGGCCAAGCGCGATGAAATGGGCGTATTTGGAGAAGCGGTCAACCACCGTAAGGATGACGGACTTGCCGCCCACCCTCGGAAGGCCCTCGATGAAGTCCATGGAGATGTCGGCCCACACCTGTGAAGGAACGTCAAGCGGCTGCAAGACACCGGCTGGACGCAAAGTCTCCGTCTTGTTGCGCTGGCACGTCTCACACGAACGCACCCAATCCCGGACCAGGGCCTTATCGCCAGGTATGTAGAAGTCCGCACGAAGGCGATGGAGGGTCTTCTGGACACCCTCATGACCGGCTGAGTGCGCCAAGAGCAGCACCTGATGGCGGAGGTCATCATGGTCGGGGACGAACACGCGGCGCCCGTGGAGGAGAAGGCCGTCGGTGACGCGCCAAGGGTCGTCCAACTCGCCCGCGGCAAGCTGCTGCCGTAGTAGCTGGGCATCCGGCGCGGACACCGTCGCCTGGCGGATGCGGTCGAAGAGGGCGAAGGAGGGACCCGAGCGGATGCAGAGCAGGTGTCCGGCCGAGTCACCCTCAATGGCGTCGGGCTCGACGTCGCGGGGGGACAGGGCGTCGGCCACTCGTGTTGAGGCGGCCCGGACGATACTCCACCGTGAAGTCGAAGCCAAACAGCTTGCCGATCCACCGGTGCCGGGGCACTGTCGACAGCCGCTGGTCCAAGAGGAACTTAAGGCTGTAGTGGTCCGTACGTACGCGGAACGAGCGCCCCCATAGGTAAGGACGCCAGTGGCGGACGGCCTGGACCAAGCCAATGAGTTCCTGCTCATACGCCGCCAGCTTGAGGTGGCGTGCAGCAAACGGCCGGCTGAAGTAGGCGAGCGGCCCGTCACCCCGGTGAAGGACGGCACCGAACCCCGCCCCGGAAGCGTCACAGTCGACGATGAACGGCTTGTCGAAGTCCGGCATCTGGAGAACGGGGCCCGTCGTGAGGGCCCCCTTAAGGGCCTCGAAGGCAGCGGTAGCCTCGTCGTCCCAAGCGAAGGCCTCGTGTCGCAGCGAGGCGCGTGAGCGGCGAGGCGATGAGGCCGAAGTCCCGGATGAACTTCCGGTAGTAGCCGGCGAGCCCCGAGGAACCCGCGGAGGGCGCGTGGTGAACGTGGCGTCGGCCAGGCGGCGACCGCTGCCACCTTGTCCGCATCCATGGCCACCCCGTCGGCGGAGATGACGTGACCAAGATAGGCCACCGAGGTCGTCGCAAACGAGCACTTCGAGCGCTTGAGGTGAAGTCGATGCGCTCGAAGCTCGTTGAAGACGATGGAGACATGCTTGCAGGTGCTCCGCCCATGATGCGTCGTAGATCAAGATATCATCGAAAAAAACCAGCACAAAACGACGTAAGTATGGGCGAAGGACATCATTCATCGGGGCTCGGAAGGTCGCGGGCGCGTTGGTGAGGCCGAAGGGCATCACCACGAACTCGAAGTGGCCATGGTGTGTCCGGAACGCCGTCTTGGCGATGTCCTCCGGGTGCATGCGCACCGATGATAGCCTCGAGCGGAGGTCGAGCTTGGTGAAGAACCTCGCGCCGTGGAGCTCGTCAAACAGCTCGTCAACCACCGGGATCGGGAACTTGTCCTTGAGCGTGAGGGCGTTGAGGGCGCGGTAGTCGATGCGGAAGCGCCACGTGCCATCCGACTTGCGCACCAAGAGCACCGGCGCGGAGAACGGGGACGTGGAGATCCCGATGATGCCCGCCGCCAACATGAGTGCGCACTGGCGCTCCAGCTCGTCCTTCTGCAGCTGGGGGTAGCGGTATGGGCGCACAGCCACGGGCGCCGACCCGGGGAGCAAGTGGATGCGATGGTCACATGCTCGTGGGGGCGGCAGGCCCTGCGGCTCCTCGAAGATGTCGCCATGCTGCTGTAAGATGTCGGCGTCGTCGGCCCCCGAGACTAGCTGGAGCTGCGGTGCGGGAGATGTGCCCCCGAGGCCCTCCCAGCGGATGTGGCGTCCCTGTCGCCAGAAGGTCATCGTCAGGGCGTCGAAATCCCAGAGGATGGGTCCGAGTGTCCGCAGAAAGTCGACGCCAAGGATGAAGTCGAAGCAGCCCAAGTCGATGCTCGGCGCACGTGATGACGAAGTGCTCGTCGCCGATGGTAAGGGGGACGTGCTGCACCACCCCATGGCAGTGGAGGCGGTCACCGTTGGCCACGGTCACGCGGAGGGAATCCCCGCCCGTCGGCCGTAGCGCGAGGCGGCGCATAGTGGCGGCGGGGAGGAAATTATGCGTAGACCCCGTGTCCAGTAGCGCCACCAGGGGCTCGCCCTGGATGGTGACCGGGAGCAACATCGTCCGCTCGTGGCGGATGCCGGCGAGCGCGTGGAGGGACACGACGAAGGCCGTTGCAGCTGCGTCGGTCGGCCCGGCCGTCTCGGATGCCGCGGCCACCGGGCCGGCCATCGGGTCGCCCTCCTCGTCATCGACAGTCTCCAGGTAGAAGAGGCGAGGGCACACGTGTCCGGGCGTGTATGGGTCATCGCAGTTGAAGCGGAGTCCCGAGCGGCGGCGTTCGAGGCTGCTCCGCCGGGGTGAGGCGGCGGAACGTGCGTGTGGCCGCGCGGGGCAGGGCCAGCCGGTCCGGGTGGGGCAGGGCGGGTGGCGGCTGCGGCCGGCGGAGGAGGACGGGCGGCGCGGGCGCCGCGGGTCGGGGACGTCCGCCGAACCGCCCGGGCGCGACGGCTCATAAGCGCGCGCGTAGTGCATCGCCGTCCGGAGGTCCCGCGGGGCCCGTAGCTCGACGTCCACGCGGATATGGTCCGGGAGGCCACCAATGAAGAGCTCGGCACGCTGTTGGCCCGTCACGCCGGGCGCATGGCGGGCGAGGGCTTGGAAGCGGTCGGCGAAGTCCTGCACCGTGGTGGTGAACGCCAAACGTCCAAGTTCCGCCAAGCGGCTGCCGCGGATCGGGGGCCGAAGCGGAGAAGGCAGAGCTCACGGAACCGGTCCCATGGAGGCATGCCACCCTCGTCCTGCTCCAGGGAGTAGTACCACGTCTGGGCGGCGCCGCGGAGGTGGTACGAGGCGAGCCACGTCCGGTCCGAAGCCAGGGTACGCTGTCCCCGGAAGAACTGCTCGCACTGGTTGAGCCAGTTGAGGGGGTCCTCGACGCCGTCGTATGTGGCGAAGTCCAGCTTGGCGTAGCGTGGGGGAGCGAGGCCGGTGGCGCCCTGGGCGGGATACTCCGCGCGACCAGCGGACGGCTCGGCGAAGCGGGCGGGCGGCGGGTCCGGGAAAGACGGCCGCGGAGGGTCCCCGGCGGTGGTGTAGACGGGGGCTGGCGCCGGTGCGGCCGAGTGGATCGGCGGGGGCTCCGTCGCGGTCACCCACGCGAGGAGTCGGGAGGGCGAGGGCGGGAACTCGGACCCGCCGGATGGGTACCCCCGGGGCAGCGTGGCGGGGCCCGGGCCGGGGGCCGGCGGCCGGGACGCCCATGGTGGCGGCGGTGAGGCCGGGGCGGAGTGGGCGCTCCTTGGCCGGGTAGGGCTGTCGGCGCGGCCGGGTATGCACCGAGGGGTGGCGACGGGACCGGCGTAGTCATCCCTCGCGTGCCGATGAGGTACGGGCGGATGCCCCGGACGGCGGTGGCGAGGTCGCGGATGGCCGTCGACCGGCTCTCGCGGCGAGAGGAGGGGGGCGGCGCCGGCTACATCGGCCAGGGGCGCTGCGGCGCCCGTGGAGGGCGGCGGCAGCTGCGCGGCGGAGGAGGCCGGCGGCGTCTCGGAGGCGGCGGCGGTGGTGGCGGTGATCTGGCCCGAAGACATGATCGTAGATGTCTCTGATACCAAATTGGTAGAAACTAGGGCTCTACCGAGGCGAGGGCGTAAATTGTAGGGGTGGAAGTGCGGAGAGCGAGAGGGAGGAAGGCGGCGGCGGCGGCAGGGCGCCGTGGCGGGCTCGCGGCGGCGGCGGCTAGGGTTTGGGCGGCGCGAGCAAGAGAAGGCCGACTCCTCTGGAAGTCGGCAATAATGATATCTGATTATTGCTTGATTGATTTAGTCTATTACAACTCGTATATATAAGAGAACTAGCGAAACCCTAATCTGCTAACTGGGCTAAGCCCCTAACTAAGCTTGGTCGGTTGGGCCAATGGGCCCCCTCCGGCGGTAGACCAGGCCGGTCATAACATTTGGTAGAAACTAGGGCTCTACCGAGGCGAGGGCGTAGATTGTAGGGGTGGAAGTGCGGAGAGCGAGAGGGAGGAAGGCGGCGGCGGCGGCAGGGCGCCGTGGCGGGCTCGCGGCGGCGGCGGCTAGGGTTTGGGCGGCGCGAGCAAGAGAAGGCCGACTCCTCTGGGAGTCGGCAATAATGATATCTGATTATTGCTTGATTGATTTAGTCTATTACAACTCGTATATATAAGAGAACTAGCGAAACCCTAATCTGCTAACTGGGCTAAGCCCCTAACTAAGCTTGGCCGGTTGGGCCAATGGGCCCCCTCCGGCGGTAGACCAGGCCGTTTCATCGCGCTTGGCCATCCCTACACGGCGGCGTCTGTGGCCCGCGCCTTCTTCGACGGTATCGTCCGCCTACACGGGTTTCCCTCGTCCATTGTCTGTGATCGAGATCCGGTGTTCACAGGGCACGTATGGCGGGACCTCTTCCGCATGGCTGGGGTCCAACTACGGTTCAGCACGGCATTCCATCCTCAGACGGACGGCCAGTCCGAGGTGGTCAATAAGGTGATCGCCATGTATTTGCGCTGTGTTACGGGTGATCGTCCTCGCGCTTGGGTGGATTGGCTTGCATGGGCAGAGTACTGCTACAACACCTCCTACCACTCTGCCCTGCGTGCCACGCCGTTCGAGGTGGTCTACGGTCGACCCCCACCGCCTATCCTACCGGTGGATCCAGCGACAGCGCGGACGGAGGCAGCTGGCGAGCTCATCCGCGCTCGCGACGAGATGCTGGCCGAGGTGCGGCGGCGTCTTGTCCAAGCTCAACAGGTCGCCAAGCACTACTATGACGGGCGACATCGGGAGGTTGAGTATGCGGTGGGTGACTGGGTGTGGCTTCGCCTGTTGCACCGCTCTCATCAGTCCCTCGACCCACGTGCCAAGCGTAAACTTGGTCCGCGCTATGCGGGGCCCTTCATCATCGTCGAGCGGATTGGGACCATGGCCTACAGGCTTCAGTTGCCAGAGGGGGCTCGCATTCACGACGTGTTCCACGTGGGCCTGCTGAAGCCCTATCACGGTGCCCCGCCGATGGCCACTCCACCACTTCCACCGACGGCTGAGGGTCGTCTGCTGCCCAGTCCGGCCAAGGTAAAACAAGCCGAGATGTAAAAGGCTCGTTTTTAGGTGTTAGGGTTGTGTTGCGTCGAGTCATGGTTTGTTTAGGTTGCAGCTCGAGGACGAGCTGCATGTCCAAGTGGGGTGTAGTGTTAGAGTACGTCATGGGCCTAGGCCCGTTAGTCTTATGGTTTGCTTAGGGGTCAAGTAAGCCTTGCTTGGGAGCCAAGTAAACCTCTCTATATATGGAGAGGAGATGTATCAATCTAATCAAGCAAGAATTAAGAAGGAAATCCCTTCCCTCTTGCCACCGGCCGTGGGCAAGGCCCCCGGCCGGCCCTCTCGCGCCCTCGCAGCCATCTCTCTCCCTCCCAAACCCTAGCAGCCACATAACACTTGGTATCAGCTTTCCAGGTTCGATCATGTCCAACCATCCCACCACCACTGGCCCGATGGCCACCACCACCGGCGCCCCGCCCAGGCCGGTGCCGGCCACCTCCACCGCGCCGCTTCCCGTCGCCCTCACCTCGGAGGAGATCGCCGGAGCAATCCGCGATCTCACCACTGCTGTCCAGGAGATCCGCCTCTTCCTGGCCGGTCCCTACGGGCCGCCACCGCCGGCGGCGTTGCTGCCGTGGCAGCCGACGCTGCTGCTGTCGTTGCCGCCACCCGACATCAGGCTGCTGCAGTCCCCGCTGCCGCTGTCCACCATCTCCGGGCCGGGCCCTACCTCGGCGCCGGGGGTCCCTCTTCTCCAGCAGCCGGCCGCCTTTTTCCCCACCGGGATGCTGCAGCAACAGCAGCGGCCGCCGCCGCCACCAACGCCGCTGCGACTGCTGTCCTCACCGATGCTTGTCCCTGTCGTTCGGTGGGCAGGCCGCAACAGCGGCAGGCTGCCGTCGCCACCAACACCGCAGCAGCGCGGCTGCTGCCGCCACCGACGCCGTCCCTGCCTTTCGGCGGTGTGGGAGCGACCTTGGCCACGGGCTCTACATCGACACCGCCCGAGATGCCCTGCCACCGGGTCCGTTTCCCTCCGTCGCCGTCACCTGCTCCGGCTTGGATCGCTATCCGCCACGTGTCGGCGGCGGTGAAGCTGCGGCTCGCTGCGCGCGGCCTCCTAGCGCGTCGACGTGTGCGGGAGATGCGTGATCTGCGGTTGCGGCTCCTCCAAGTTGCGCATCGTTGCGCAACGAACCTCGATCTCGTCCGCTGCGTCGGGGATCTTGGGCATGCGGTTCGCCCCACGGGCGGCGGACATGCTTTGTTTTCCCGCGGGCGGCGACCTCCAAGTCTGCGACATCGACGGTCGGCCGGCGGGGAGAAGACATGGTGTCACCGACGAGGAGCGCACCGCGTAGCACCACTGCATTCCGCCGCCGGCCGCCGCGAGGGCTCCCTTGGTCCCGATGGTGTCCTTGGGATCCAGGGGCTGTAAATGCACAAGTTCGGCACACGGAGGATTCTTGCCTTATCGTTCGGAGTCAAAAATAAAGGACATGCTGTTTTTCCCGCGGGCAGCGACCTCCAAGTCTGCGACATCGACAGTCAGCCGGCGGGGAGAAGACATGGTGTCACCGACAGGAGCGCACCGCGTAGCACCACTGCATTCCGCCGCCGGCCGCCGCGAGGGCTCCCTTGGTCCCGATGGTGTCCTTGGGATCCAGGGGGCTGTAAATGCACAAGTTCGGCACACGGAGGATTCTTGCCTTATCGTTCGGAGTCAAAAATAAAGAGTCGGAGTCTCATTCGGGTTAGCTTATTTCAGGTCAATACAATAGGCCGAGATGTAAAAGGCTTGTTTTTAGGCGTTAGGTTTGTGTGGGGTCGAATCGTCGTTAGGTTGCGGCTCGAGGACGAGCTGCATGTCCAGTGGGGTGTAGTGTTAGAGTATGTCATGGGCCTGGGCCCATTAGTCTTAGGGTTTACTTAGGGGTCAAGTAAGCCTTGCTTGGGAGTCAAGTAAACCTCTCTATATATGGAGAGGAGATGTATCGATCTAATCAAGCAAGAATTAAGAAGGATATCCCTTCCCTCTTGCCCGGCCGTGGGCAAAAGGCCCCCGGCCGGCCTTCTCGCGCCCTCTCTCCCTCCCAAACCCTAGCAGCCACATAACACTTGAAGCGGGCGGGCGGCGGGTCCGGGAAAGACGGCCGCGGAGGGTCCCTGGCGGTGGTGTAGACGGGGGCTGGCGCCGGTGCGGCCGAGTGGATCGGCGGGGGCTCCGTCGCGGTCACCCACGCAGGAGTCGGGAGGGCGAGGGCGGGAAGCTGGACCGGCCGGATGGGCACCCCACGGGGCAGCGTGGCGGGGCCCGGGGCCGGGGGCGGCGGCCGGGACGCCCATGGTGGCGGCGGTGAGGCCGGGGCGGAGTGGGCGCTCCTTGGCCGGGTAGGGTCGTCGGCGCGGCCGGGTATGCACCGAGGGGTGGCGACAGGGACCGGCGTAGTCATCCCCTCGCGTGCCGATGAGGTACGGGCGGATGCCCCGGACGGCGGTGGCGAGGTCGCGGATGGCCGTCGACGGCTCTCGCGGCGAGAGGAGGGGGCGGCGCCGGCTACATCCGCCGGGGCGCCGCGGCGCCCGTGGAGGGCGGCGGCGGCTGCGCGGCGGAGGAGGCCGGCGGCGTCTCGGAGGCGGCGGCGGTGGTGGCGGTGATCCGGCCCGAAGACATGATCGTAGATGTCTGCGATACCAAATTGGTAGGAACTAGGGTTCTACCGAGGCGAGGCGTAGATTGTAGGGGTGGAAGTGCGGAGAGCGAGAGGGAGGAAGGCGGCGCCGGCGGCAGGGCGCCGTGGCGAGCTCGCGGCGGCGGCTAGGGCTTGGGCGGCGCGAGCAAGAGAAGGCCGACTCCTCTGGGAGTCGGCAATAATGATATCTGATTATTGCTTGATTGATTAGTCTATTACAACTCGTATATATAAGAGAACTAGCGAAACCCTAATCTGCTAACTGGGCTAAGCCCCTAACTAAGCTTGGCCGGTTGGGCCAATGGGCCCCCTCCGGCGGTAGACCAGGCCGGTCATAACATCGACATTCGCATAAACACGTTTTGTTGGTTTGTATGGTTAGGAATTGTTTTTATACATAGACAAGTTGTCGTTTCGGCGTAGGAAAAGAGGCCAAGTGCCCCATTTTCCACTAAATAACTCAAACCATTTTATTGATATTATTGTTCTATATCATATTCCAGATTAGCTATTTTTGTTTATTCAAGCTGATACAGTTGTAGAAGGGGTACTCTTTTTGCCTAGACATACAAGATGTTTTAGCTTTAAGCGTGTTTGCAGTCTTGATTTATCTACACTACTCCTACTTAAAAAGGAGGAACATGTTCCCTATTCTGCCACTACAACCAAACCCCTTCGTCGTCCCACTTCCACGCGCGTTGTCGTGGCCGAATGGGCCAAGCCCAACAAAACCATTTCCAACCCTGCACAACACCCACGACCATGAATCCCTCTCTTCGCGTGCATCTATCTCCTCCCGATTTTCTCCCACTCGCCATGGCCGCCGTCGCAGTATCCCCTCCCCATTATCTCCCTATCGCCATGGTTGCCGTCGCAGTGAAGGCCGGAGGAGGCGAGTTGGCGTTCCACTACGCGGACTGCGGCGGCGCTGCCTTGGTCCCCGAAGACTGGTTTCCGTCTACCCGCGGCGGCCGAGATCGCCGCGTCGTTGTGGCCCGATCTCCTCCACGGTGACGGCGTCGCAGGGGGCGGATACAGGTCGCGTTGTTGTGGATCGATCTCCTCCACGGCGACGGCGTCGCAAAAGGCGGATACGGGTTTGGCGGCGGCCACGATGATTAGCTCGTGGAGATATTGTGGCGAGCGACCGAGATATCGCAGCTAGCAAAATCCCTACGACCACTTTCCATGGCGGAGGAGGAGCAGCATGGGGCCTGGGCGCACGAGATCCCTCCAACCCAGCTGCCAAGATCCCTCCGAGACCACGCCGACCTAATCCGGTACTCACATCACCCAGATCTGTCCGGATTTACCATGGCTGCTTGTAGGTTTTTGTGTGATGTTTACTGTGTCATTTTTGCACTTCTGCATCAAGGAATTACGGCCGTACCAGTGCCAGGTTTCTGTCATATTTCCAATATATGTTTCCCGTGACTTTATCAGCAGTATCAATATGACATGCTCTAGGAGAAGTATTAGGACTTCAGAAAAATCTTTTTAATTGATCTGATTTTCTCTACGATCCAGATATTTGGTCTTGATTATGTACGTTTATGTCACCAGAATATTTCAGCTAGCAACAAACCGTAATATATTAAGTTGTGTTTGCAGCCAATTTTGCCTGCCACAGCCTGCAAGTGTGCAATCCTTGCTATGCCTTCATTCTATACGCAATTCACATAACGGCTTGATTTAGGAGAGGCAGGCCTATCAAGTTATTTTATATGTATCTTTTAACCAAAAAAATTTAACCAAGCAAACCATATGAATGTTTCTCTTTTTTATCTTAAGAATAAATCCCAATTGTAAGTTGTTCTATAATGTTCTACCATTCCTTTTTGAAATATGATTTTGTATACAGAAATGATATGTCGGCATAACTTTCTTCATAATTTCTATCAGATATGTAGCTATCTTGTTAGCTTTTCTTAAATCAAATTTACTTTGTGATAATATTAAAGAGTGAAATTTGGTGTTTATTATTGCAACAAGTACTGAAACCGGATTTGCGTCAAAGATGTAGCTGATCCTCTTATCGCTGGTGAATGTTTGTATCCTTTTCATGAAAGTTGTAGCGGATCTTATTATCGTTGATGAATGACCAAAACTGTCATCATCTGAAGAATTGTTTAACAAATCAATGAATGGTTAAAAATAAACTCCTTAAAAAATTCTTATGTTTTACTATTTACAGAGACTACATGGTGCTACTTTAACTTAGAATACAACTTGACAGTATTCAGAACATGGCGGTGGGATGATGCTGGCAGGAGGAAAAGAAGGATGCAATTTCTGAAGGTTTATATTTACTATTTTGAGGACGACAGGTATGGAATTTCGCAATAGTACTATGTGTCCTATACTTATAGTTAAGTAGCGATGGTGGCGCAAGGGCGACATGGTTCTATCGACGCGGCAGCGGGGGCCGAGGAGACACAGTGCATCCCGCACGTTTGCTTGTTGGCTGGTCTCCTAAATACCTGCACACTACATCTACACTAAGTCACTGATGGTTCTTGTTTAAAATCGTGGTCTTGAATTCTTGATATGATTACATGTAAGCTGGGGGTAAGTAGGCAATTATTTCATGTTTAATCTTGTCACTTGGTCGGTCCATGGAAAATGAAAACTCCTATAAGAAATTAGTAATATATTGTGCAGTAAAACTTCTCGGGCGCCTTTAAGCATGATTTAAGTGTCTACAAGATTTAGCTTAACCAACAATATTTGACAATGCTTTGAGAGATAGTTACGTGATGATAGAAATAACAACTTTTGTAACAAATAGTTAAATATGATTTGGAATTCTTTATTGAAAATTTAGTATTTTATTTACTGAATTTTGTTTCAGTTCATGTTTATCCTTTTCTAAAAAAGTTGTTTGCATCAGATTACTTTTTGTTGTTCGCCATCAGACTAATTGAGTCAGAAAATATAATGCGGAGATGGGAGGAGAAGAGAGCAAAGGAAATTGGTATGTGCTGTCTACCTTTAATGGTTAGCGAAGCAAGGTGATTGATTCACAAAACCCATTCCATATTTACCCGCTTAAATATACTCTTGTATACCACCTGATTAACAAAAAAAAATCTCCGTCCAATGGATTCCAGAATGCTAGGCACCGCATGCTGCAGCCAAGGATCATGATACTTACCTGACAAGTACTAGGTAGTAATACACTGGAATTGTATGGAACTATCTTTTGTCTTTAACCACTAAAGCATATATAGAAATATACATTGGGATGTCGTGATTTCAAAAGTTGAAATAAAAATGTCTATTATGAAGACCATAAAGATAAAAAAAACTTTTAATTAGATAATTGTGTGCTATAGTTGGACAGTAAGTTTGCTAGAATCAGTGTTCTCTACTTCAAGGAGGGAAAGAAAGGGGTTCGATGATGACCGCCTTGCTGTGTGTGCCTTGTGTGGTCACGTATGCCGAAATCATAGAAGAAAAAAATAAAATCACCCATATTTTAGTTGTGCGGCTAAATATTCGGTTTTTCATTTTCCACCGATGGATTCATTAGCATGCATCGACCATTGCGGAATTTCCAAGATAGAGACTATGATGCCATGCAATGCATCTAACGAACCTCACCGATGGATTCATTAGCATGCATCGACTATTGCGGAATTCCCAAGCCGGAGGCTATGATACCACGAAATTTGGCTAAAGAAGCAGGTGCAAGATGTTTGGGAAGGTCGGTGGCCGGAAGGGGAGCTACCACGAGCAGCCGTGGGCACCGGCTTCACGGATGTGACAAATCGAAGGAGCTCATTGTGTTTCACCGTAGGCCGGACGAGTGGAAGCCTTAACTCCTACTCGCGTGCTCGCTCTCCGTCACCGGCACATCGTGGAGGCCGCACCCTGCCGGAGGGCTCGCTCCGAGCAACCGCCCCATTGCCCCACCCCACCCTGGTGGTGCTTCACTGTCGTCAAGTGGAGATACATCCATCCGAGCTCGTACTCGACATTGGCAGTAACCCTACTCTCAAATTGCGTAATTAATTGATACTTTTCTTCTTTGTTGTGATGCAAATCAAATCCTTTCTCATCACTCCAGCTTCTCTATAGAGTTATTATCGCAATATTTTTTCCGAGGATTTTGTATGTACGATTCAGGTTCAGCTAAACCCCCATGCCACACGTGAACGCCAAGGCAGCTGCGGCACCGCCAAGGAAGTGAAGGGGTGGATCCAGCGCTGGAGACGATGGTGTTGCTCGCATGTATGGACCAGGCCCTGAAGCGCTGGAGACGATGGTGTTGCTTTCACGGACGTGTGATACATCTCCGACGTATCGATAATTTCTTATGTTCCATGCCACATTATTGATGATATCTACATGTTTTATACATACTTTATGTCATATTTATGCGTTTTCCGGAACTAACCTATTGACGAGATGCCGAAGGGCCGGTTCTTTGTTCTGCTTGTTTTTGGTTTCGAAATCCTAGTAAGGAAATATTCTCGGAATCGGACGAAATCAACGCCCGAGCATCTTAGAATCCCCGGAAGCATCCGAACACCCGAGAGAGGCCGGAGGGGGCCACAGGCCCACCACACATGACCCTGGCGCGGCCAAGGGGGGGCCCGCGCCCCCTATTGTGTCGTCGCCTCGTTGACCTTCTGACGCCGCCTCTTCGCCTATATAAAGGTCCCTGACCTAAAACTTCGAGACGGAAAAACCATGGTAAGAGAAACCTTCCAGAGCCGCCGCCATCGCGAAGCCAAGATCTGGGGGACAGGAGTCTCTGTTCCGGCACGCCGCCGGGACGGGGAAGTGCCCCCGGAAGGCTTCTCCATCAACACCACCGCCATCTTCATCAACGCTGCTTGTCTCCCATGAGGAGGGAGTAGTTCTCCATCGAGGCTCGGGGTACATGCTCGGTAGCTATGTGGTTCATCTCTCTCCTATGTACTTCAATACAATAATCTCATGAGCTGCCTTACATGATTGAGATTCATATGATGATGCTTGTAATCTAGATGTCATTATGCTAGTCAAGTGGGTTTTACTTATGTGATCTCCGGAGACTCCTTGTCCCACGTGTGTAAAGGTGACGAGTGTGTGCACCGTGTGGGTCTCTTAGGCTATATTTCACAGAATACTTATTCACTCGTTATGAATGGCATAGTGAAGTGCTTATTTATATCTCTTTATGATTGCAATGTGTTTTGTATCACAATATATCCGTGTGCTACTCTAGTGATGTTATTAAAGTAGTTTATTCCTCCCGCACGGTGTAATGGTGACAGTGTGTGCATCGTGTAGTACTTGGCGTAGGCTATGATTGTGATCTCTTGTAGATTATGAAGTTAATTATTGCTATGATGGTATTGATGTGATCTATGCCTCCTTTCGTAGCGTGAAGGTGACAGTGTGCATGCTATGTTAGTACTTGGTTTGGTTATGTTGATCTGTCATGCACTCTAAGGTTATTTAAACATGAACATTGAATATTGTGGAGCTTGTTAACTCCGGCATTGAGGGTTCGTGTAATCCTACACGATTAGTGGTGTTCATCATCCAACAAGAGGGTGTAGAGTCTAGCATCTATCTATTTATTCGTTATGTGATCAATGTTGAGAGTGTCCACTAGTGAAAGTATGATCCCTAGGCCTTGTTCCTAAATATCGCTATCGCTGCTTGTTTACTTGTTTTACTGCATTTATACTGCCTGCAATATTACCACCATCAACTACACGTCGATCCTGGACAGCAAAGCACTTTTACGGTGCCATTGCTACTTGCTCGCATTTATTCATACCACCTGTATTTCACTATCTCTTCGCCGAACTAGTGCACCTATTAGGTGTGTTGGGGACACAAGAGACTTCTTGCTTTGTGGTTGCGGGGTTGCATGAGAGGGATATCTTTGACCTCTTCCTCCCTGAGTTCGATAAACCTTGGGTGATCCACTTAAGGGAAACTTGCTGCTGTTCTACAAACCTCTGCTCTTGGAGGCCCAACACTGTCTAAAAGAATAGAAGCACCCGTAGACATCAAGCTATTTTCTGGCGCCGTTGCCGGGGAGATCAAGACACGCTGCAATGGGAGTCTCCACAATCCAATCTCTTTACTTTGTTTTTGTCTTTCTTTATTTTATTTACTTTCTTGTTTGCTGCATTATATCAAAAACACAAAAAAATTAGTTGCTAGCTTTACTTTATTTACTGTCTTGCACTCTATATCAAAAACACAAAAAAAAATTAGTTACTTGCATTTACTTTACTTTTTTCATCATGTTTCCTTTTAATTTTACCGTAAAAGACATACCGGTAGGACGTGGGTCTATAGTTGGGAGAAACAATATAGAAGAATTTTTCAATCATGTTAGTACCGTTGAAGATTTTGAAGATAGACACTTGGTAGAACTTGCTCCTAATTATGAAATTGCTGCTTCGTTGCTTTAGTTCGCATGTTGGAAACTAAATTTGTTAATCTCAATCCTATAATCCAACACATGTTTCTTACACTCGGTGATATGGAAGAAGGGGAAAAGAAAGATTTTGTTTTAGAAACCCTTCTTAGAGAATTTGGTAGTATAGCAAGAGAGGCTAGAAAGGTCTTTATTAAATATAAGATGCTTGGTTCTTATACCAATTTTGTTAGTATCCTTGAAAAGATGGACATGGAGAGAGTAAGGTACACTAATAATATTAATGATGGTGGGGAGATCAAAGCACCGATACCATGTAAGCTCCTAGCGATGAATGAAGCGCTAGAAAATAACTATGCTTGGCTTGTTCCTGAAAATTTGTTTGATGAGAGCAGCAAGCCCAAGACTAATGAAAAAGGAGCCGCTGAAACTTATGTATCCAACATACTATGCATGGTTGAGAAAACTCCCAACACCCAAGGTAATGCCGATGCCTCATCTCTTGATAATACTTGATATACACTTTCTGCGCCTAGCTGAAAGGCGTTAAAGAAAAGCGCTTATGGGAGACCAACCCATGTTTTTACTACAGTATTTTTGTTTTGAATTTGAGTCTTGGAAGTTGTTTACTACTGTAGCAACCTCTCCTTATCTTAGTTTTTTGTTTTTTTGTGCCAAGTAAAGTCTTTGATAGTAAAGTGAATACTAGATTTGGATTGCTCGCGCGATAGCAGATTTCTTTGTCTGTCACGAATTCCGATCTGCCTCTCTGTAGGTAGCTCAGAAAATTATGCCAATTTACGTGCGTGATCCTCGGATATGTACGCAACTTTCATTCAATTTGGGCATTTTCATTTGAGCAAGTCTGGTGCCTCAATAAAATCCATCTTTACGGACTGTTCGTTTTGACAGATTCTGCCTTTTATTTTGCATTGCCTCTTTTGCTATGTTGGATGAATTTCTTTGATCCATTAATGTCCAGTGGCTTTATGCAATGTCAGAAGTGTTAAGAATGATTATGTCACCTCTGAACATGTTAATTTTTATTGTGCACTAACCCTCTAATGAGTTGTTTCGAGTTTGGTGTGGAGGAAGTTTTCAAGGATCAAGAGAGGAGAATGATGCAATATGATCAAGAAGAGTGAAAGCTCTAAGCTTGGGGATGCCCCGGTGGTTCACCCATGCATATTCTAAGAAGACTCAAGCGTCTAAGCTTGGGGATGCCCAAGGCATCCCCTTCTTCATCAACAACATTATCAGGTTCCTCCCCTGAAACTATATTTTTATTCCATCACATCTTATGTACTTTGCTTGTAGTAATTGGTAAAATGTCTTGGATAATGTGATACTTGGCAATTGTTGTGCTCATGTTTAAGCTCTTGCATCATATACTTTGCACCTATTAATGAAGAAATACATAGAGCTTGCTAAAATTTGGTTTGCATAATTGGTCTCTCTAAGGTCTAGATAATTTCTAGTAAAGGGTTTGAACAACAAGGAAGACGGTGTAGAGTCTTATAATGTTTACAATATGTCTTTTATGTGAGTTTCTGTTGCACCGGTTCATCCTTGTGTTTGTTTCAAATAAACCTTGCTAGCCTAAGCCTTGTATCGAGAGGGAATACTTCTCATGCATCCAAAATCCTTGAGCCAAACACTATGCCATTTGTGTCCACCATATCTACCTACTACATGGTATTTCTCCGCCATTCCAAAGTAAATTGCTTGAGTGCTACCTTTAAAATTTCCATTCTCTACCTTTGCAATATATAGCTCATGGGACAAATAGCTTAAAAACTATTGTGGTATTGAATATGTACTTATGCACTTTATCTCTTATTAAGTTGCTTGTTGTGCGATAACCATGTTTTCCGGGGACGCCATCAACTACTCTTTGTTGAATATCATGTGAGTTTCTATGCATGTCCGTCTTGTACGAAGTAAGGGAGATTTACCACTTTAATGGTTAGAGCATGCATATTGTTAGAGAAGAACATTGGGCCGCTAACTAAAGCCATGAATCATGGTGGAAGTTTCAGTTTTGGACATATAACCTCAATCTCATATGAGAACATTAACTGTTGCTACATTCTTATGCATTAAAGAGGAGTCCATTATCTGTTGTCCATGTTGTCCCGGTATGGATGTCTAAGTTGAGAATAATCAAAAGCGAGAAATCCAAAATGCGAGCTTTCTCCTTAGACCTTTGTACAGGCGGCATGGAGGTACCCCTTTGTGACACTTGGTTAAAACATGTGTATTGCGATGATCCCGGTAATCCGAGCTAATTAGGACAAGGTGCGGGCACTATTAGTATACTATGCATGAGACTTGCAACTTGTAAGATATAATTTACATGATACATATGCTTTATTACTACCGTTGACAAAATTGTTTCTTGTTTTCAAAATCAAAGCTCTAGCACAAATATAGCAATCAATGCTTCCCTCGCGAAGGGCCTTTCTTTTACTTTTATGTTGAGTCAGTTCACCTATCTCTCTCCACCTCAAGAAGCAAACACTTGTGTGAACTGTGCATTGATTCCTACATACTTGCATATTGCACTTGTTATATTGCTTTGCATTGACAACTATCCATGAGATATACATGTTACAAGTTGAAAGCAACCAGCTGAAACTTAATCTTCTTTTGTGTTGCTTCAATATCTTTACTTTGAATTATTGCTTTATGAGTTAACTCTTATGCAAGACTTATTAATGCTTGTCTTGAAGTACTATTCATGAAAAGTCTTTGCTTTATGATTCATTTGTTTACTCATGTCATTACCATTGTTTTGATCGCTGCATTCATTACATATGTTTACAATAGTATGATCAAGGTTATGATGGCATGTCACTCCAGAAATTATCTTTGTTATCGTTTACTGCTCGGGACGAGCGAGAACTAAGCTTGGGGATGCTTATACGTCTCCGACGTATCGATAATTTCTTATGTTCCATGCCACATTATTGATGATATCTACATGTTTTATACATACTTTATGTCATATTTATGCGTTTTCCGGAACTAACCTATTGACGAGATGCCGAAGGGCCGGTTCTTTGTTTTCTGCTGTTTTTGGTTTCAGAAATCCTAGTAAGAAAATATTCTCGGAATCGGACGAAATCAACGCCCAGCATCTTAGAATCCCCGGAAGCATCCAGAACACCCGAGAGAGGCCAGAGGGGGGCCACAGGCCCACCACACATGACCCTGGCGCGGCCAAGGGGGCCCGCGCCCCCTGTTGTGTCGTCGCCCCGTTGACCTTCCGACGCCGCCTCTTCGCCTATATAAAGGTCCCTGACCTAAAACTTCGAGACGGAAAAACCACGGTACGAGAAACCTTCCAGAGCCGCCGCCATCGCGAAGCCAAGATCTGGGGGACAGGAGTCTCTGTTCCGGCACGCCGTCGGGACGGGGAAGTGCCCCCGGAAGGCTTCTCCATCAACACCACCGCCATCTTCATCAACGCTGCTGTCTCCCATGAGGAGGGAGTAGTTCTCCATCGAGGCTCGGGGCTGTACCGATAGCTATGTGGTTCATCTCTCTCCTATGTACTTCAATACAATAATCTCATGAGCTGCCTTACATGATTGAGATTCATATGATGATGCTTGTAATCTAGATGTCATTATGCTAGTCAAGTGGGTTTTACTTATGTGATCTCCGGAGACTCCTTGTCCCACGTGTGTAAAGGTGACGAGTGTGTGCACCGTGTGGGTCTCTTAGGCTATATTTCACAGAATACTTATTCACCGTTATGAATGGCATAGTGAAGTGCTTATTTATATATCTTTATGATTGCAATGTGTTTTGTACCACAATATATCCGTGTGCTACTCTAGTGATGTTATTAAAGTAGTTTATTCCTCCCGCACGGTGTAATGGTGACGAGTGTGTGCATCGTGTAGTACTTGGCGTAGGCTATGATTGTGATCTCTTGTAGATTATGAAGTTAATTATTGCTATGATGGTATTGATGTGATCTATGCCTCCTTTCGTAGCGTGAAGGTGACGAGTGTGCATGCTATGTTAGTACTTGGTTTGGTTATGTTGATCCGTCATGCACTCTAAGGTTATTTAAACATGAACATTGAATATTGTGGAGCTTGTTAACTCCGGCATTGAGGGTTCGTGTAATCCTACACGGTTAGTGGTGTTCATCATCCAACAAGAGGGTGTAGAGTCTATCATCTATCTATTTATTCTGTTATGTGATCAATGTTGAGAGTGTCCACTAGTGAAAGTATGATCCCTAGGCCTTGTTCCTAAATATCGCTATCAGTTGCTTGTTTACTTGTTTTCTGCATTTATACTTGCCTGCAATATTACCACCATCAACTACACGCCGATCCCGGACAGCAAAGCACTTTTCTGGTGCCATTGCTACTGCTCGCATTTATTCATACCACCTGTATTTCACTATCTCTTCGCCGAACTAGTGCACCTATTAGGTGTGTTGGGGACACAAGAGACTTCTTGCTTTGTGGTTGTAGGGTTGCATGAGAGGGATATCTTTGACCTCTTCCTCCCTGAGTTCGATAAACCTTGGGTGATCCACTTAAGGGAAACTTGCTGCTGTTCTACAAACCTCTGCTCTTGGAGGCCCAACACTATCTACAAGAATAGAAGCACCCGTAGACATCAACGTGCAACTAAGCTTCGACCGCCGCCTCTTCAAGGTCTGTACTGCGCCCTTTTCGCTATCCTTTTCTAAAAAGTTTTATTGCTTTTGGGTAAGTTCAACTCCCAATGGTATTAATAAGATGGAAATCTTGATGTGTTTCTTTTGTACCGCTCTGGGTGTTTAAATCTGAATGCTTCTTTTACTCAAGCCGCCGAAGATAGGAGCTACTTATGTTGGCCATCTATTGAGTGTCAGCTTGTGCTACGATGATCACTCGTGTCCTTAACCTGTTGAAATAAATGACCGGTGTTTCTCTTGTTTCTTTGGTGCTATTGTTATCCCAAGTTCAAAGATGGCCATGGTCAGAATTTTTTTTTTTTTGAGAAGAGAGCCATGTATTAAGTCAAAAGACACGCGGCAGCGTCATGTGTTACAAGAAGGTTGACCCGGTCAGGTAAGAAATCTGTCCAGATACAGCTTCCGGCCGTGCTGGCAATGCTAGCTAAAGCATCAGCAACCTTGTTGCTCTCCCTTTTGACATGTAAGATACGGTAAGCACCACAATTCTTCAGGCAGCTCTTTGTTTCATCGTAAGTGGACCAAAGTCTTAACCTGTCCATCTCAGCAGAACGAAGAGCTCCAAGTCGCAACCGCACGAGTCCATCTCCAAGATAATCTTCTCGTATCCCCGTCCCGAATGAGTTTTATAGCCATCGGGGCAGCTTTTGCCTCGGCTTCCTCGGCTTCGAAACAATGTGTGATGGGCGAGCACGCCGCGAGGATCACCTTGCCCTGGCTGTCTCTGACCACAGCACCCGCCCCTCCAGGCTTGCCTCCTGAGCTGAACGAAGCATCCGAGTTGATCTTGATCCACCCATCCGGCGGAGCCGACCACACAGTCGCACTAGAGCTGCACTGGCCGCGTTCTGCTGGTGTTGTAGTGACAAACATAGGCCTCTTCCCTTTTGGGTCACCCGGTACTGGGACTTGCTGGGAGTCAGCATGGGCATATGTCTCCAAGAAAGCTACAGATTGCTCAATGGTCTCTCTGCCTTTGTGATGAATAACATCATTTCTGAGATGCCATGAGCGCCAAAACAACATCAGGATTCTGGATTTGGTGATCTCATTGACCTGGCTGAGCAAGAGCTGGAGCCAATCCTTTCCCGTGTATCTGAACAAGTATTCATCAGCAAGAGTCCAAATCTTTCGCATCGCATGGCGCAGCGCCGAGGCCTTCGTGCAACGGACAGTGGCATGGTGAGCATCTTCGGTGTCATTGCCGCAGATATGACATCGGTCGCTGAGCTCAAGTGTTCTCCTCCACTTGTTCTTCATAGTCGCGAGTGTGTCCGTGGCAACTCTCCAGCCAAAGACCTGGATTTTTGGTTGCACGTTTGATTTCCAGATGGAGTTCCATACCGATCTGTCGCCATTCGGCGCCATGCTACAGCTGCTTATGTCACGATTTCGGTGTTTCAGATCCAGGCCCAGTATGTGCCATTAGCTTTTCATTTCACACAGATATAGAGTTCCGTGCCTGTTTAAAATTTAGTTTCACTTGACTTATGATTTAGGGATAGTGTAAACTTTCTGAAACGAATTTGAAGAAAAGAATGTCTATGTCTATATTTTAGTTCTTCTCTCAATTGAACAACTAGGACATCCAAGAGATCAATAGGTAATTTTCTCACGGAAGAAGAAAAGGAAAATCAATAGATCAAGTAGCATTGCCTCCTTTTTTACCATGTTTAGTCAGTTTTTGTTTTCACATGCTTCTTTAAAGGATCATGATGTAATTTTAAACCTATGTTTTGTGCTCTGACTATTTAATTTAAGTCTACATGGTGTTCAATGGTTGTAACTATTGTTCACTTTAAAGATATAAAGTTTTATCTCTTAATCTATCATTGAGGTAAGATGATGTGAAAATTTTCCACGAATTCATGTTGTTGTTTGCATAGTGAACTGATTTTGCAGATAGGTAGATAGGTAAAGATCTCATTAGTAATTAGGCATGAACACATTTGTATTACTTCCATCTGACGAGCTGGCTACATTGACCAATGCTCTTGCAACTTGCGATTATCGTGTTTTTTGTTTGGAAGTAATGAAGTAGGACTAACTGAACTGGGAGGCTGGCTTTAAATTAGTGGTTCAGTGCCGCGAGTATGTGCATTTTTTCATCTTGTCACATGTTTCCCTCCTTTTAAATTGTAGGTGTAACAGGAAACTGATGCATAGAGTTTGGTAGAAGATTAGAAAAAGCCGATGTACATGACCAAGACACTTCTTGATTGAAGAATAGAGCTTGCAAAGATTACGACTAAGCTTCTAGCTAGGAGGTGGCAATTAGTAAAACTAGATAACACCCCGCGCGTTGCTGCGGAATAGTTTGATAATTTTTTAAATAGATGATGCATGAGCAGTAACTTCAAATATAGAGCGCATAGACAATGAAATACTTAGCTGCAGAAAAAAAATAGGCACCAGCCTATTTATGTTTGTAGCGAATGTCAATGTGTTTATCTCTAATAGCCACCCTTCCTGTAGAAGTATTGCATGCTTCAGTATGAAGTGTTCATTAACCTACATGGTAGAAAGGTGAAAAAAGATTTTGTAACTCAGAGATACATAGAAACCAAATAGGAGCAAAAATAAGTGGCGTCCTGCAGGATCCTGATGCGCTGCTCGTGGCCAGCTTACTGCTTCTAGGAGCCGAGCTGGTGGGTTAATGAGGCCATGCCGAGCTACGGCCAGACACTTATCCCTTATAACTAAGTGAGATGAGGTGGTTCAGAGTCACACGAGGTTTGGAAAATTGATTCCACTTAGTGGGATTATCAAATTTTGGATTAGCGTCTACATGAAGAAAACGTAAATTTCAGTGGTAATTATCGATGAAATAAAACTCAGCATCAGCATTGACAAAACGTGCGCGAGCCTTCCAGATGTTCCCGTTAAGTCGTCTCTGATGGCCCCATACGTGCACACCAATTCGTCCAGTGGCAGCAGAAAGACTGGGCAGCGACCGGCAAACGCATCGGCACTCGGCGTTGTGCACGGCGGCACCCGAGAGGCTGAGAGGCGTTCGATGCCTCGGCCTTCCGCGCCCAGGAGGCCAGGACACAGCCGACGCCATGGAGCCAAGGCCGGACGTGCCCACGGCAAGTCGTGTTGCCTTCTTCGATGCCAGGCACTGCTCGCCCCCACCGTCTCACTCCATCACCGATGAAGCAGCCACGCACACCCTGCGCATGTGCCCAACGACAACGACCAAGAAGTTGTGACAGAGGAACGACCCGTCGTCACTCACTTCAACTTAATTCCTCAGCGCGCAACAGCAGTACCAATCCCCGCTTAACCACAGTCATCGTGCCTCAAGAAAGCACCGCCGAAAAGGCAAAGCTGCAAATAATAAATTGGAGGATTAGTTGCTGGCTTAGACCTGAAGGAATGTGTAGAGAATAATCTCGTGCAAGCATGACGGGCAATGGAAGCCAGGATTGCTGTGAGCACTTCGTAAACGACATGCAAGTGCGAAAATTCGAACTCGCGGATCAAGTAAGAAGAAATCGATTCCGTAAAGTGATGGTTGGAGATGAACCGGACGGAAACCATGTTGGATCTTTAAATAGGAACTGGAGCACGAGGGAGATAAAGGGGCATGGAAGAGGAAAAGTACCAGGTAGATAAAGGGGCCGTTTCACTGTCCCTCACCGAGCTAGAAATTGAAGACCAAGAGAAAATCATCGGGAGACGTACCGATGCGTCTACAACCAATAACATTTTACTGAGGTTGATTGGGAAGATGAATCGGAAATCAGTGGTGATTGTCCCAGTCGATCGGAGTTTATTGCGGCCGGTGATGATTTCTTTTCAAGAAGATAAATATCAACGAAGAAGATGAAGAAGCTGTTTATGGGCAGGAATGATAAGATGGGCTATGATTAAGAAGGTGTTCCTGCGGCGACCAGAAGACTAAACAGAAACCGAATGACATGGCTGACAACTAAATAGAAACGGAAGAAGCACATCTGATGTGGCATCTTGGTGATGTGGCATGCTTGCATGTTGAGAGAAATCAATTAGTGGGTTGCTTCTATTTAGGTATTATAGATTATTGGATCATCTTTTATGATGGTGTACTGTGCTTAGATATATGTGTGTAGTACTGAAGTGGGAAGAGTCAAGTGAAACGAAGATTGCTTGTAATGCATGAACAGTTGCGAGTGTACCAGTTAGATCAACTTTATACTATACATTGGTCTTCTTAGTTGAGTACTATGGAATGCTTGGAATTGTGTAGAGAAAATATTACATAATATCTGTATTAAACAATAATGAAATATGTATTAATAGATAATATAGGAAGGCCGCTGAATTCAGACCTAAAATTCAAAGACTATTTTTTCTTTCAATAGGAACAACATCCATAGGGAGTTAAACATTCAGAGTTAGGTCTTAGCTAACAATATTCAACGATAACATTCAGACAGATGGCTATGTTGTGAGCTCTGAGACAAAGACGTGTATTTTTACCGTTGTTTCTCTTCTTGCAAAATAGGATTAGCATGCAATGTATTAACTTGTAGTTACAGTGCAATTTAGACCTCACTTGATGGCTTTCCCAGAAAAAACCTTAAGACATGTTTTGGCAATTTAGGAAGATATATTTTATTTAGTGCTTTTCTCATGTTAATTTTTTTGCATGGGACTTTATACTTTAGATATCCAATGATGCAAAGAAGGATTGTAAGGTAAATGGCGAGTTTTTCTCTTACTTTTGTTTGGATTTTTTATATAGTAGAACATTTAAGTGCATTTAAATTTTGGTGAGATCAAATATGCTTCAAACTGAAGATGTTTAGCTCAATTCAAGCCCGTCGCAAGGCACGGGCATACTAAACCTTGTTTTTTTTCTCGAAGTATCTGTTTAGTGCTTAGGTCTTGAGTTACACATAATATTATGTGTGTGCGTAAAATTTGACAATTAACGTTTGATGTGTTCAATAATTTTAAGATTACATGTTTGACATGATTGGTGTAGAACCATTAGAGTATTTATAACCCTGTTGCAAGGCATTTGTAATTACCTATTGTCTTAAGCAAGGATGGCTAACATGGTACGAAATCGCTAGATTGTTCTATAGGTTTAGAAGAGAAAAAAAAGCACATGCTATTGGTCAAGATTTAGGAGGAGGAATAAAAATGTCGGCGTATAATGTTGGATCGAAACTACAAATCATCGTGCTTGTAGCGACTATCAAAATAAAATCACCTCTCTTCATGTCTTGTTTTCCCGTGGCAACGCACGAGCATTTATACTAGTAGAGAACCAAATTTTGATTTACCAATGAGTAAAATGCCATGCATGGTTTTTCCACATGATTTTTGAAAATTTCGCTTGGTATTTTTGGATAAACAGCAAAAGGGTGCACGATATCTGCAGTGAATTACGGAGTTAGACATGACTTCCTATGTCATTGTGCAATTTAGTACTCCCACTGCCCGGTGCCTAAATTTCTTCTCGTGTTCTCTTTTAAATTCAGTATACTCCAACTACAGCAAAGGCAAAGGCATAGCATCTGGCAAAGCACCTGCTAGTTCGTGCGTTAAGGGCATGAGCAATGGAGGCAGCTGTCCAACTAGGTTTGGATAAAAATTTTGACATATGCATGTCATATTGTGGTCCTACTAATATGTCTTTCTCTTAAAACCTGATTTGGGTTTTTTCTTTCTCTCTCACATTTTCACTTAGTTTTCATTTTATTGCTGAAGAGGTTGTCTCCTTATCCGAACCTAATTTGCACCCGAATCAAGATAAAGCTGCGAGGCAACACCCGTGGAGCTATGCATTGGCCATGCCCTAGTGCAGCCATATCGCATACGCTGTCCTTTCACTGACGTTTTCATCTCATCCCAATCGTACCAAACTTCAAATCAACATCTGACTCAATAGAAGACTCTTCAATCAAACCCCCCTGAAAACGAAAGAACCTCCATAATCGCTACCACAAGTTATCATTCTGAACCGCACTCCTGATCACTTAACACAAACGTTTAATCCTGCCATAGCACACAAGTTTGTTACAGAAAGTCCTTTCACTAATCTGTTCATTCCATCCCAATCGTACCAAACTTCAAATCGATCCTCAATCAAACCCGCCTGAAAACGATGGAACCTCCATAAACGCTACAGTACTAGTTATGATCCTCAGCCGGACTCCTGATCACTTATTGCCCCGCCTCGTTGCAGACAGTCAGACACGCCCTTCGAAACCTATGAGCCAAAATGCCACCTCCGGATTTATTGAGTCTGACTGAATAGGATCTGTCAATGGAGAAACTCTCTGAAAACAAAAATAATAATCTAAAGGTTGCTCATCATTTCATAATTTTGTTGTAGAATAATCTGTTGCTAGAAAATGTCAAAAAAGTGTGGCACCTATAATTATCAACGGAAATCGAGTCAGATGTCTGTGCAAGGCTCTCTTTGTTTTTTCACTCTGCCGCCCAGAGCTACACCTACTACTATTATACTCAAGGGTCAGGAAACAGCGTTGACTAGTGTTTTTCGTTGACCATAGGTTTACTCTTTTTTTCCCAATATAATGCCCTAGTCTATTGGTTCAGAAAGTTTCGCAGGCCATAAACTGATTAACTATTCCAGTTATTGCCGAAAGTTTCAGTTTCCAGAGGGGATGCTTTTGGCCCCAGGCCTCTTCCCTTTAAAATGGATGTTCCTCTTATTGAGAAACATAAACAAAGGCAAGGAGTATAATTTGATAAGCACTGTACGTATAAAATTATTTGATAAGCTCTGTCAGACACAGACTTCCTAGTAAAGTTTGATTGGAGTGGAGAGATAAACAAACAGCTGATATGAGGTGACCTGGCGGCCGTTTGACGAAGGACATGACGAGAGCTTGGTGCCGCTTGCCGATTCTTTACTAGCCATCATCGATCATGGATATCTCCTCCCCCCGCGTCGCCCTCCTCTGGCGACAAGGGGGGAACCCTAGCCGCCGCCACACCTCGCCCCCACCCCGTCTCTCCCCTGCTTCGCCGCCGCCAGGGGGGCCCGGCAAAGCCGCGCGCGCCCCAAGGAAGGTGGCGGCGGGGCGGCTTCTTCCCTCCCGCGGCCCCTGGTGAGAAGGAGCTCACTTGGGCGCGGCGGCTGGTGGCGGGCGCGGCGACGGGAGGTGGGCGAGGCGACGGACGACAGGCGCGGCGGCGCTCCTGGCAGCGGGCGGCGTGTGGTGGCGAA
This sequence comes from Lolium rigidum, assembly GCF_022539505.1. Taxonomy (NCBI): domain Eukaryota; kingdom Viridiplantae; phylum Streptophyta; class Magnoliopsida; order Poales; family Poaceae; genus Lolium; species Lolium rigidum. The sequence goes on along the minus strand of NC_061508.1, from coordinate 233,289,283 downwards.
TAACTTTTGAAGAACGTACTTCTTAAGGAATAACAAGTATTATAATTAAGGTTTAGGTTGTTTAGGTTTGCTATTTAATTCCCTAAGTAAAGAATGGTTGGTTCCTAAATAGAATGGTTCATAAGTATCCAACACTAGTAGGGTTTAGTGGAACATGGTTATGTAATGATAAATATTGGGCATAGATGCTATTGGAGTTCATCACAATGGTGTGATGTTGAATAAAGATAAATAAGGATTATGGTTTTGGTAATAGGATCTAGGTTTTAGAATTTGTTGATCCTATTTGATCATCTAGGTTTTATTAAGATGAACACATGGAATACTAAATTCTTAGTGATAGGGCTTCTACATTTTATGTGGATATGGCAAGTATTTAGTTGCTATTATGGTTCTATGATTGTAAAGCAAGTATCATGATCACATGTTCTAACCTAGTGGTTAGGGTTAGAAGAAATTTAGGGTTCACATGTAATAATGGAACTAGGGTTCCTAATGGAGTTAGGGTTTTAGGGTTTCTCATGAAATGATAGGTTTCTAGTTTCCTCCCTTATGGAACTAGGGTTTTCTAATTACCCTAAAATTCTTGAATTAATAACTTGTTTGCAAAGTTAAAGTTATTAATAATTTTGAAATAAAAATAATATTGGATTTGGCATTTTTCTATTTTAGAACAATTAATAATTAGGACAATTAGGGTTTAGATCCTTTTAATAAGGATTTAATAAAATAACAAATAAAGAAAATTAGTTTTTAAGTTTTGTTTATTTAATAATTGGTTTCTATTTAATTTGTAAAGGTTTCCTAATTATTGAATTTTAATTCAATCAAATACAAAAGAAAGACTTAATTAATGAGTTTAAAATAATTAAATTTTTATTAAAAATAAAAATTTCATTTTATATTTTTATTGGATAGAGTTTACTTTTCTAAGAATTTTGATGTCTTATTTATATTTTTCTGACTTAATTTGAATTTTATATAAATTTGGAAAGTTGCAGTAATTATTGAATTTGAATTTAAACAGGAAAATGACTGAGTGTACCTGGGTTAGTTTTACCCAGAGCCACTGACGAGTGGGCCAACGGTCCACGTCAGCTGCCATGCAGTATTGACCAAGGTCAAAATCGCTGGCGTGGCACGGTGGCTACTGGCCGGCGGTCAATCGACGACGGCGCCGGGGCTAGGCTGCCCCCCAGGACGAGCGACTATGCCTAAACGAACCGCGGCATGATGGGGAGTCTAATGGTGGCGGCGCCGCCCCGGTTTGGTCACCGGAGCGTGGCCGGCGGCGATGGTCTGCGGCGGTGGCTACGGTTGATCGGCGAGGAGTATGCTACGGCAGGTATTTGAGCTCGGCGAGCAAGCTAGGAGGCTTAGAAGCTCACCAGGGTCACTCCAGGCTTGACGGCGAGGTCGGAGCGGGCCTGAGACGCCGGATTGAGCCATGACCGGCGTCGGGGAAGACGGCCAGACGTGGTTGATTGGAGGCGTATCAGCTCGATTCCTGGCGCACGGTGGCCATGTAGAGGACGGCGGTTCTAACGGTGGTCACGGCAAGGTTTGGGGCATCCCCAATCGACGGTGATGGTCTTTGCCGGAGCAAGTTAGGGTTTCGGTATGGAGAAACAAAATGGAGCAAGGAGGAAGAAAACGAGCCAGGGTTCATCGTGGGGTATTTATACTGCGCGGGAACACGATCCTTGTCACGAATTGTAGTAAGGAGAAGCTGCCAGCGAGAGGGGGAAGATCATCACGGCGTCGTGCTGCTCTCCAGCTCACGGAGAGGATGAGGACGAGCTCGTCCTCGATATTTTTAGACGAAGGGGTATTGGGCTGGCTTTGGGCTGCGGTTTGGGCCGAGTTTGTGTACTCCTGCTGGGCCAGTTGCTGGGCTGCTACGGTCTGGTAAGGTCCAGGTAAGCCTTCTCTCCTTTATTTCATTTTCTGTTTTGTATATTTTCTATTTTCCATTTCTCTTTTCAATTCTATTTTATAATTCAGATCTGAATGCTTTTCTATTTTGCAGGTATTTGATAATTTGATTTTTATGAGGACTAATAAAAGGGTTATTGTATTACTGAATTGTTTTTGAATGAGCATTTAATATATGTGAACCTTTATTGCAAATTTTAATTAAGCATGATTTATGCTCTCATTTTAATTTCCATTTATCTTGTGAATCAAATCTGTTTGGAAATATTGGAGTTGATACTTTCAACTTAAAGTATTTCAGAGGTTTTATGAGGACTTGACTTCCATTTGGGGAATTGGTCCCTTGCACATGATTTTATGTGAGCTCAAATGTATTAGGGTTTTATAGTTTCTATCAAAACCCCCCTTATTAAGGTTAATACTATCATTATATTTGAAACTATCTAAGTAGGTATTGTTTCCATCATGGTTTATCTTGTTACAAAGATAATTGGTTGATCACCACACATGGTTTAATTATCAAATATGTTCTAGGTTTTAACTGTGATCACCTAAGTGATGCACAAACTAAGATTGAGACGTAGTTTAGGGTTTTACTTGTGATCATCAATTAATTCACAAGTTAGGTTGTGATATGGGCATAGATTCTTTTTATAGTTAACTTTGGTTATATGGATGAATGGTTTCTCACCATATAAGTGTTGGAGATATGCCCAAGAGGCAATAATAAAATGGTTATATAATATATCTTTGTGTTTATGATAATGTTTACATACCATGCTATAATTGTATTAACCGAAACATTAATACATGTGTGTTATGTGAACAACAAGGAGTCCCTAGTAAGCCTCTTGTATAACTAGCTTGTTGATTAATAGATGATCATGGTTTCATGATCATGAACATTGGATGTTATTAATAACAAGGTTATGTCATTATATGAATGATGTAATGGACACACCCAATTAAGCGTAGCATAAGATCACGTCATTAAGTTATTTGCTATAAGCTTTTGATACATAGTTACCTAGTCCTTATGACCATGAGATCATGTAAATCACTTATACCGGAAAGGTACTTTGATTACATCAAACGCCACTCGCGTAAATGGGTGGTTATAAAGGTGGGATTAAGTATCCGGAAAGTATGAGTTGAGGCATATGGATCAACAGTGGGATTTGTCCATCCCGATGACGGATAGATATACTCTGGGCCCTCTCGGTGGAATGTCGTCTAATGTCTTGCAAGCATATGAATAAGTTCATAAGATACCACATACCACGATACGAGTAAAGAGCACTTGTCAGGAGACGAGGTTGAACAAGGTATAGAGTGATACCGATGATCAAACCTCGGACAAGTAAAATATCGCGTGACAAAGGGAATTGGTATCGTATGTGAATGGTTCATTCGATCACTAAGTCATCGTTGAATATGTGGGAGCCATTATGGATCTCCAGATCCCGCTATTGGTTATTGGTCGGAGAGAAGTCTCAACCATGTCTACATAGTTCGCGAACCGTAGGGTGACACACTTAAGGTTTGATGTTGTTTAAGTAGATATGGAATATGGAATGGAGTTCGAAGTTTTTTTCGGAGTCTCGGATGGGATCCAGGACATCACGAGGAGTTCCGGAATGGTCCGGAGAATAATATTCATATATAGGAAGTCATTTTCTAGTTTTGAAAATGATCCGGTATTTTTCCAGGAAGGTTCTAGAAGGTTCTAGAAGAGTCCGGAAGAAATAGGCATAGAAGGTGGAGTCCCAGAGGGAATCCACCCACCTTGGCCGGCCAGCATAAGGGAGGAGGAGTCCCAAGTGGACTCCCCACCATGGTGGCCGGCCACCCCACCAAGGAAAGGGGGGAGTCCCACTCCCCCTAGGTTTGGTCACATGGAAGGTTTTTGTTGGGGTCTTATTCGGAGACTTTGACCTAAACCTTGGGGCTTCCACCTATATATAGAGGGGAGGAGAGGGGCTGGCCGGCCACATCAAAACCACCATGGCCGCAACCCCTTAAGGCTGCCCTAGCCGGCGCCCCCTCTCCCAAACCCTAGCGGTTCCCTCCTACCTCTCTCTCCCACATAGCTTAGGCGAAGCTCTGTCGGAGATCTCCACCACCACCGCCACCACGTCATCGTGCTGCCGGGATTCCGAGGAGGATCTACTACTTCCGCTGCCCGCTGGAACGGGGAGAAGGACGTCGTCATCAACGCCGAACGTGTGACCGAGTACAGAGGTGCTTCCCGATTGTGGCACTGTCAAGATCTTCTACGCGCTTTTGAAAGCGGCAAGTGATCGTCTACCGCAGCAACGAGAGCCTCCTCTTGTAGGATTTGGAAATCTTCAAGGGTTGGTCTCGTTCATCCCCTCGTTGCTCCCATCTTCTAGATTGCATCTTGGCTTGGATTGCGTTCTCGCGGTAGGAAATTTTTTGTTTTCTATGCTACGAATCCCTACAGTGGTATCAGAGCCGTGTCTATGCATAGATGGTTGCACGAGTAGAACACAATGGTTTGTGGGTGTTGATGCTTATGTTGTCTTTAGTTTGAGTACTATGCATGTTTGTGACATAGTGGGATGAAGCGGCTCGGGCTAACTTTACATGAACGCGTTCATGAGACTTGGTCCTCGTTCGACATGCAACTTGTATTGCATAAGAGGCTTTGCGGGTGTCTGTCTCTCCTACTATAGTGAAGATTCAATTTACTCTTCTATTGACAACATTAGTATCACCGTTGTGGTTCATGTTCGTAGGTAGATTAGATCTCACTCGAAAACCCTAAACCACGTAAAATATGCAAACCAAATTAGAGACGTCTAACTTGTTTTTGCAGGGTTTGGTGATGTGATATGGCCATAATGTGATGATGAATATGTATGAGATGATCATTATTATATTGTGGAAACCGGCAGGAGCCTTATGGTTGTCTTTAAATTTCATGTTGAGTAGTATTTCAAAGTAGTTGTAATAGTTGCTACATGAGGTGTACAACCATTAAGACGGCGCCATGGACCTTGACGCTACGCCGACGATGATGGAGATCATGCCCGTTGATGATGGAGATCATGTCGGTGCTTTGGAGATGAAGATCGAAGGCGCAAAGACTAAAGGGGCCATATCATATCACATATGAATTGCATGTGATGTTAATCCTTTATGCATCTTATTTTGCTTAGATCGCGACGGTAGCATTATAAGATGATCCCTCACATTAATATCAAGATAATAAAGTGTTCTCCCCTCGTATGCACCGTTGCACGGTTCGTCGTTTCGAAGCATCTCGTGATGATCGGATGTGATAGACTCAACGTTCACATACAACGGGTGTAAGCCATGTTGCACACGCGGAATACTAGGGTTTGCTTGACGAGCCTAGCATGTACAGACATGGCCTCGGGACAACGGAAACCGAAAGGTTGAACACGAGTCATATGGATGATATGATCAACATGTTGATGTTCACCATTGAAGCTACATCATCTCACGTGATGATCGGTTTTGGTGTAGTGGATTTGGATTGTGTACCACTTAACAACTATGAGGGATGTTGTATTAAGTGGGAGTTCATTAGTATTTAGATTAAAACATGAACTAATTATCATGAACATAGTCTGAGTAGTATTTTGAATTAATTTTGTAGTATTGGCATCCGTTTTCTACCATGCGCTAGTCTTGTTATTGAGATAGAAATACTGTTAAAATCTGACAAGTAACTTTACGGACTGGTACCGTATTGTTAATGAATCAAGAAATGATTAAGTCCTATTGCAAACTTTTAGTAAACCTCACATTGTTGATTCAAAGAGCTATGGTTTCAATTAGTACCTAAAGTTATCTTGTCTCCGTGAAACTTGAAGTTCAAAACTGTTTGAAAATTAAGGAGCTGAAAATTTAGTTTTCAGAAATAATCAAGGTATGAGATATATGTGATATCTAAGACCTTATTGCAAGATGATAGAATATAATTTGGTGAGACTACATAAACTCATAAGTTTTATGGGAATGTACGAAGGTTGAAGACGCAAGGCGTCCCAATCCTCCAACTATTGGGGCACTAACGATATTCGCATATCCATGTAGTGATTGTCCTTAGTATGCACCGTTGCTAAGACTCGTTGTTTCGAAGCATCACGTGATGATCAGGTGTTAGAGATTCTACGTATGCTTACAACGGGTGCAAGCCAGATTTGCACATGCGAATACTAAGGTTAACTTTATGAGCCTAGCATGTACAAACATGGTCTCAGAAAGTCATCATGAATTGATGGATAAAATTATGAGTGAAATTATTCATCATATTACAAAGTTACTAATAGTGAAATCTAGAACACTTGTCATATGATGATCAACTTCAAAGTAAGAACCTCAAGGTTATTGGTATTTGACCAACAAACTTAGAAGTTATTAAAGATGAAGTGTTTTTCTGAGAATGAGGAAAGCTAAAAGAGAAACTACAAAAGATATTTTGGCGAAAAGAAAGAAAAGACTAGAAAGTCTAGCTCAGGTGTATATAAATGATATACATGTTATGGATGTATTCCTTGTTTGGTCACATAATGAAGTTCTTGGGTATTTATACCAGATTGGTTGGTATGAGATGTCATACAGTACAACGCAATACAAGAATACGATGGCCTAAGTGACTGATAAGGAATATGGTAATAATGCACATCTCGAACATAATAAAGTGTTATTTTGTTTATCGTTGGCATTCTACCTAGCCCTTAGAATTTATAATAAAGAACTTAATAATTGTTATTTTGCTCTGGTCAAATAAAAACAATGAGTTGTTCAAATTATGACATTTCTCCATGTACGATGGATAAGTTATTATAAATCTTAATGGTGAAACACATATACATAACACTGACGCTAAAAATGCCATAAGGCAAATGATTTGAATTCCACTTATCTGTGGAACCGCCATTTAGGTCATGCTAGAAAGGAACGCATGAAGGAACTCCATGCAAATGGATTTTTGGAGTCATTTTATTTTTGAATCGTTTGGCGCTTGCAAATCTTTTCTGAAGAATGACTGAAATACCGTTAATAGGCCAAGAGTTGAACGGGCAACTAACTTAGAGGAAACATACATAATGATGTATATGGTTCACTGGGCATAGTTGTGTGCGGGAGATTCTTCTACTTCATGAAAACTTCCAATGAATTGAGTATATATATGTGGATATATTTGATAAGGAAGATATTTGAAACATTTGAATGGATTCAAATAAATTTCAGCATGAAGTGGAAATCATCGTAATAGAAAAGTCAAATATCTATGATTGGATCATAGTGGAAATATTTGAATTACTGTTTTTAGCGAACATCTAAGAGAGTTATGAAATTATTATACAACTCACGTTTCTTGGAGTATCATAGTGATGATGGAGTATCCGAGAGATGTATCCAAACCTTGTTGGGTCAATGATGAGATAAAATATTGATGCCATTATATTTTTGTGAATTACGCTTTAGAGACTACCGCTTTTACACTAAATAGAGCATCATCATGATCCGTTGAAATGACACCATACAAGTAATGGCATGGGTATAAACCCTAATAGTCCTTTCTTTAAATTTTGGTCTAAGTGTTTACAACCAAAATCAGATGAATGTCTTTGTTGGTTATCCCAAAGAATTGGTTGGGAATTCTTTTCACTATGAAGTAAAACACAAAAGTGTTTGTTAATGTTACTTGCTTATTTCCAAGAAATTGTTTTCTAGCGAAGTATTTGAGTGGGAGGACAATAGAACTTGATAAGGTTTATGAACACTGAGCATAATGATCAGAGTAGCGCAGACATCGGAAATTGGTTCCGGAAGCGGCCACGACGATCATGGCTTCCATGACTACAAAGTGTTTTAGCCATGGAGATCGGAGTACTTATTGAACCTTGTAGGTATGGTTTACTTTGTGATCAAATAAATGATTTGTGGGCAAATGATTGATTTTGAACAATGATAAACCAACTACAAACAAAGAAGTTATGATGGGCCCTGACTCCGTTAAAATGGCCATGCGCCATGAAATCCATGATAGATGAATACTTTTTGAAAGTAAATGGATCTATAAAATTGATGGACTTGGATGAAATATCCTTGAAGAATCTCGACTTGTCAAAAAGTTGTTTACGACAAAGTTCAAAAAGTTGACTACGATAA
>NC_061508.1:233203555-233281077 GCF_022539505.1 Lolium rigidum | reverse complement strand
GAGCAAGACAAAAACAAAGTAAAGAGATTGGGAAGTGGAGACTCCCCTTGCAGCGTGTCTTGATCTCCCCGGCAACGGCGCCAGAAAATATGCTTGATGGCATGTATTTCACACGTTCGTTGGGCAACCCCAAGAGGAAGGTATGATGCGCACAGCAGCAAGTTTTCCCTCAGAAAGAAACCAAGGTTTATCGAACCAGGAGGAGCCAAGAAGCACGTTGAAGGTTGATGGCGGCGGGATGTAGTGCGGCGCAACACCGTAGATTCCGGCACCAACGTGGAACCTGCACAACACAACCAAAGTACTTTGCCCCAACGAAACGAGTGAGGTTGTCAATCTCACCGGCTTGCTGTAACAAAGGATTAACCGTATTGTGTGGAAGATGATTGTTTGCGAGAGAAAATAGTAAAAACAAGTATTGCAACAGATTTGTATTTCGGTATTAAAGAATGGACCGGGGTCCACAGTTCACTAGAGGTGTCTCTCCCATAAGATAAAAGCATGTTGGGTGAACAAATTACAGTCGGGCAATTGACAAATAGAGAGGGCATAACAATGCACATACATGACATGATAAGTATAGTGAGATTTAATTGGGCATTACGACAAAGTACATAGACCGCCATCCAACCGCATCTATGCCTAAAAAGTCCACCTTCGAGGTTATCATCCGAACCCCCTCCGAGTATTAAGTTGCTAACAACGGACAATTGCATTAAGTATGGTGCGTAATGTAATCAACAACTACATCCTCGGACATAGCGCCAATGTTTTATCCCTAGTGGCAACAGCACAACACAACCTTAGAACTTTCATCACTCGTCCCAGGTGTCAATGCGGGCATGAACCCACTATCGAGCATAAATACTCCCTCTTGGAGTTAAAAGTAAAAACTTGGCCAGAGCCTCTACTAGAAACGGAGAGCATGCAAGATCATAAACAACACATGTATAATAACTTGATAATTAACATGACATAGTATTCTCTATCCATCGGATCCCGACAAACACAACATATAGAATTACGGATAGATGATCTTGATCATGTTAGGCAGCTCACAAGATCCAACAATGAAGCACAATGAGGAGAAGACAACCATCTAGCTACTGCTATGGACCCATAGTCCAGGGGTGAACTACTCACTCATCACTCCGGAGGCGACCATGGCGGTGTAGAGTCCTCCGGGAGATGATTCCCCTCTCCGGCAGGGTGCCGGAGGCGATCTCCTGGATCCCCCGAGATGGGATCGGCGGCGGCGGCGTCTCAGTAAGGTTTTCCGTATCGTGGCTCTCGATACTGGGGGTTTCGTCACGGAGGCTTTAAGTAGGCGGAAGGGCAAGTCAAGAGGCGGCACGGGGGCCCACACCATAGGCCGGCGCGGCCGGGGGTGGGGCCGCGCCGCCCTAGGGTTTGGCCACCCCGTGGCCCCTCTTCGTCTCGTCTTCGGACTTCGGAAGCTTCGTGGAAAAATAGGCCCCTGGGCTTTGATTTCGTCCGATTCCGAGAATATTTCCTTACTAGGATTTCGAAACCAAAAACAGCGAAAACAACGAATCGGCACTTCGGCATCTTGTTAATAGGTTAGTTCCAGAAAATGCACGAATATGACATAAAGTGTGCATAAAACATGTAGGTATCATCAATAATATGGCATAGAACATAAGAAATTATCGATACGTCGGAGACGTATCAGCGTCACGGGGGCCCCACACGCTAGGGCCGCGCGGGCCCCCTCTAGGCCGCGCCGCCCTAGTGTGGCGGCGCCCCGTGGCCCCACTTCGTATCTCCTCCGGTCTTCTGGAAGCTTCGTGGAAAAATAAGCCCTTGGGCGTTGATTTCGTCCAATTCCGAGAATATTTCCTTAGTAGGATTTCTGAAACCAAAAACAACAGTAAAACGACAATCGGCTCTTCGGCATCTTGTCAATAGGTTAGTGCCGGAAAATGCATAATAATGACATATAATGTGTATAAAACATGTGAGTATCATCATAAAAGTAGCATGGAACATAAGAAATTATAGATACGTTTGAGACGTATCACCTACCACATGGTATTTCTCTGCCATTCCAAAGTAAATTACTTGAGTGCTACCTTTAAAAATTCTATTCCTTTGTCTTTGCAATATATAGCTCATGGGAAAATAGCCTTAAAAACTATTGTGGTGAAGAATATGTACTTATGTGTCTTATTTCTTAATAAGTTGCTTGTTGAGCGGTAACCATGTTTACGGGGACGCCATCAACTTTTACCTTTGTTGAATATCATGTGAGTTGCTATGCATGTTCGTCTTGTCACGAAGTAAGGGCGATTTTCATGATCATATGGTTTGAGTATGCATATTGTTAGAGAAGAACATTGGGCCGCTAACTAAAGCCATGATCCATGGTGGAAGTTTCAGTTTGGACAATTAATCCTCAATCTCTTATGAGAATATTAACTGTTGTTGAATGCCTATGCATTAAAAGAGGAGTCCATTATCTGTTGTCTATGTTGTCCCGGTATGGATGTCTAAGTTGAGAATAATCAAAAGCGAGAAATCCAATGTGAACTTTCTCCTTAGACCTTTGTACAGGCGGCATAGAGGTACCCCTTTGTGACACTTGGTTGAAACATATGCTATGCAATGATAATCCATGTTAATCCAAGCTAATTAGGACAAGGTGCGAGCACTATTGGTATACTATGCATGAGGCTTGCAACTTATAAGATGTCTTATACATAACACATGTGCTTTATTACTACCATTGACAAAATTGTTTCTTGTTTTCAAAATGAAAAGCTCTAGCACAAATATAGTAATCCATGCTTCCCTCTGCGAAGGGCCTATCTTCTACTTTATGTTGAGTCAGTTCACCTATTCTTTCTATCCTAGAAGCAAACACTTTTATCAACTGTGTGCATTGATTCTTACATGTTTACCTATTGCACTTGTTATATTACTTTGTGTTGACAATTATCCATGAGATATACATGTTGAAGTTGAAAGCAACCGCTGAAACTTATATCTTCCTTTGTGTTGCTTCAATGCCTATACTTTGAATCTATTGCTTTATGAGTAACTCTTATGCAAGTCTTACTGATGCTTGTCTTGAAAGTATTATTCATGAAAAGTCTTTACTATATGATTCATTTGTTTACTCACTATCTTTGCCATTGCTTCGAATCGCTGCATTCATCTCATATTCTTTACAATAGTATGATCAAGATTATGATAGCATGTCACTTCAGAAATTATCTTTGTTATCGTTTACCTACTCGAGGGCGGGTAGGAACTAAGCTTGGGGATGCTTGATACGTCTCAAACGTATCTATAATTTCTTATGTTCCATGCTACTTTGATGATGATACTCACATGTTTTATACACATTATATGTCATTATTATGCATTTTCCGGCACTAACCTATTGACGAGATGCCGAAGAGCCGATTCTTGTTTTCTGCTGTTTTTGGTTTCAGAAATCCTAGTAAGGAAATATTCTCGGAATTGGACGAAATCAACGCCCAGGGGCCTATTTTCCACGAAGCTTCCAGAAGACCGAGGGAGATACGAAGTGGGGCCACGGGGCGCCGCCACACTAGGGCGGCGCGGCCTAGAGGGGGCCCGCGCGGCCCTAGCGTGTGGGGCCCCGTGACTCCTCCGACTCCGCCCTTCCGCCTACTTAATGCCTTCGTCGCGAATACCCCAGTACCGAGAGCCACGATACGGAAAACCTTCCAGAGACGCCGCCGCCGCCAATCCCATCTCGGGGGATTCAGGAGATCGCCTCCGGCACCCTGCCGGAGAGGGGAATCATCTCCCGGAGGTCTCTTCATCGCCATGATCGCCTCTCGGATCGATGTGTGAGTAGTTCACCCCTGGACTATGGGTCCATAGCGGTAGCTAGATGGTTGTCTTCTCCTCATTGTGCTATCATGTTAGATCTTGTGAGCTGCCTATCATGATCAAGATCATCTATTTGTAATCCTACATGTTGTGTTTGTTGGGATCCGATGAATATTGAATACTATGTCAAATTGATTATCAATCTATCATATATGTTGTTTATGTTCTTGCATGCTCTCCATTGCTAGTAGAGGCTCCGGCCAAGTTGATACTTGTGACTCCAAGAGGGAGTATTTATGCTCGATAGTGGGTTCATGCCTCCATTGAATGCTGGGACGATGACGAGAAAGTTCTAAGGTTGTGGATGTGTTGTTGCCACTAGGGATAAAAAAATCGATGCTTTGTCTAAGGATATTTGTGTTGATTACATTACGCACCATACTTAATGCAATTGTCCGTTGTTTGCAACTTAATGCTGGAAGGGGTTCGGATGATAACTCTGAAGGTGGACTTTTAGGCATAGATGCATGCTTGGATAGCGGTCTATGTACTTTGTCGTAATGCCCTGATTAAATCTCATAGTACTCATCATGATATATGTATGTGCATTGTTATGCCTTCTTTATTTGTCAATTGCCCAACTGTAATTTGTTCACCCAACATCTATTTATCTTATGGGAGAGACACCACTAGTGAACTGTGGACCCCGGTCCAATTCTTTACATCTGAAATACAATCTACTGCAATTGTTCTTTACTGTTCTTCGCAAACAAACATCATCATCCACACTATACATCTAATCCTTTGTTTACAGCAAGCCGGTGAGATTGACAACCTCATTGTTACGTTGGGGTAAAGTACTTTGATTGTGTTGTGCAGGTTCCACGTTGACGCCGGAATCCCTGGTGTTGCGCTGCACTACACTCCGCCACCAACAAACTTCACGTGTTCCTTGACTCCTACTGGTTCGATAACCTTGGTTTCTTATTGAGGGAAACTTACTGCTGTGCGCATCACACCTTCCTCTCGGGGTTCCCAACGGACGTGTCAACTACACGCAGCAAGGCGCTCCTCCTGAGCTCAACGGCGGCCTCCGGGGTGGTTGGAAACGGTGGATTCCTAGGGTTGCTGGCGGCTAGGGTTTCAGTCATGGCGACGAAAGGAAGAAGAAAGAGGCTCTGGGTTTTCCTCCCTGTATTTATACGGCCACTGCGGTCGCCGACGTTCGTGGAGGTCAATAACAGCGGCCGGGACGTGGCTCTCCTCATCGCGCTGGCGTTCTCCCGCGCGTCGTCGATGGCGAAGACGAAGACGACAACCTCGTCTTCAGTCTTATCCAGCGAATCGGTATACGGGCTGGGCTGGGCTGCGGTGCTGGGCTGGTGACGAGGGATCACCTCGGCAATGCCTACGTATTGTAGACTAGGGTTTTCGGGAAGAGCGACGATGGAGATTCCGGGGTCGAGATTAGGCACACGACGTACCCAGCTTCGGGTCCCCTCGGTGGAGGATCCCTACGTGCTGCTAGCAATCCACTATATGATCACAATATGTTTACATGGTGTCGCCATATGCGGAGCTATGTTGTCTATATTTTGTCTATATGTTGTCCCCTATTTCGGGTGCCCTGGCTAGCTTTATATATGCAACCAGCCTAGGGTTTTACAAGAGTCCTAGTCGACTACTTCTTCGGGTTGCCTTGTTGGACCTTCTCCATATTGGGTCTTCTCCATATTGGGCCGAGCCAGGTATACTAATAATGGGTACCCAAAGGGTATGCCCATGTCAGTAGCCCCCGAGTTTATAGGGAAGTCGAAGACTTGCGTAGAAACTCCAAGCATAACCATCTCCGAGTCGAAGAAAATACAAGGCGAGGTCCATGTCGAAGATCATGTGTAGCGTAGATGATGTCTCGAAATTATTTTCTATCGGGTGCGCGGCAGCGCTCCCGATGGGAGTAGCCCCGAGTCTATGGGCAAGTGCTTGCACTTGGGCATAGACTCAAGTTGTACTACTCGATGAAGAACTTAACTATATTTCTGAAGGACTTGATGAAATCCATGTGCTCCCGATGGGAGTAGGCTCCACTCGAGTCGTAGAATCGAGTTGAGTCTACAAACCCATGCTGTCGAAGTTATTTTTCTATCGGGTGCGCGACCAGCGCTCCCGATGGGAGTAGCCCCCGAGGCTACAGCCAAGTGTTTGCACTTGGGTGTAGGCTCAACTTGCTTGTAATTGACTCCACAATTTTTCCTCTTTCTTATCGGGAGGGTGAACAATACTCTCGATAAGAGTAGCCCCCGAGCCTATGAGCAAGTGCTTGCACTTGGGCATAGACTCAAGTTGTACTACTCGATAAACAACTTGGCGCAGCCTCTCTTTTATCGACTCCAGGCCGTTGCTATTTTTATTTGACATCCATATCTATATTGTACAGGGATAATGGTAGTTGGGGCTAGTTCATCTGACGGATCAGGTACTAGTTAACTGCTCTAGTGGCAATCCGCAAAAACCTACTTCAAGATCACGTCCCTGGACATGATCTCGGGATACTGGTGCAAACTCGACAGGTGCCGCTTAAGGTCTTACCATTCTGTCGAGTCCCAGTCATATTTATCGGGTACCTAACGCGTCCGTTAGGATTTTTCTTCGTATCTGTTGATACGGATAAAAGTAGCAGAGCGCAGTCTTCGGCGATGCCACGCCCAGCGAACGGATCCGGGGTCTTACCTTCGCAAATTTGGCGGCATTCAGAAATTGATCGCAACTTTGGCGTTACGAGAATATATTGTCGAGTGCCTTGTTCGGCTGATGCAATGACCCATTTTGCGGGTTCTTCTATATTTTTCTCTCGGGCTTGATGAGGCAGCCGAATATATTGATTATTCTATATTGTCAGGTATATCACTGATGCTCTTGCTCGAAACAATATGACGAGTCAATGGACCCGAAGATTTGTCCATCCTCTCTTTTTTTTTCTCCTTTTTTTTTTGATGATAATTTCGTCGAGTTCCTCCCTCAGGAAAATTTCTTCGGGTCCTCCTTGAGGACAATTCTTCGGCACCTCCTTGAGGATAATTCTTCGGCACCTCCTTGAGTATAATTCTTCGGCACCTCCTTGAGGATAATTCTTCGGCACCTCCTTGGAGATAATTTTTCAGGACCTCCTTGAAGATAATTCTTCGGGACCTCCATGAAGATAATTCTTCGGGACCTGTTCTTTCTTGAAGACAATTTCGTCGAGTTCTCCCTATAGACAATTTCGTCGGGTTCTCTCTTATATACTTTGAATTTTGCTTTCTCCTGCACAAATAAACAAACTTTTTCCATCTTTCCCTTGACTCTCTTTTTCGCATGCGGTGTCAGATGCTCAGATTCGATGATATGTAAAGTGAATATATGCCGCGCAGCCCCCAAGTGTCGGGTGCGACGAAAGTAAATGATAATCAACTTTATGTAAAACAAAGGAACACTTAGCTTATTGGGCACGACGGAGTCGATGCGATGAAGTCTTCGAGTGCCGAGAAGAAGTCGAGCCGAAGTAGAAAACATCAAATAGTGAAAATAGATGTCGCCAAATTATTGATGAAGAAATAGCCAAGCCCCCGAGCACTGCTGGGGCGATGTCATGATTGTTGTTTAGACGCCTTGTCAAAGTTGTTACTCGAGGCGAAGTCATGATCGAGCCCCCGAGTATTTAGCCATGATGTCGAAAGAAGTTAACGGAGTCACGGCGTCATATAAGTTAAAGCCATTTAGGATGAAGCCATTCTTCATAATATAATATGAGCCCATGAAGATGAATCGAAGATGAAGTATTTGAGATGAATCCATATTGAAGATTATGCCATTAAATATAGATCATATATTGAAGATGAATCTGCCGATATCATAGAGGATGAATCCATTGACCCGACGAATCCCGTAATAACCATAGAAGATGAATCCGCTGATATCATAAAGGACGAATCCATTGATCCGAAGAATCCGGTAATAACCATAGAAGATGAATTCACTGACCCGGAAACGCATCGGGTAATATTGTATGAATGGACCAATAATAAACAAAAGAAAACCAATCCAGTAATCCGAAGAAAATAAATCCACTAAGCCGAAGAAAATAAAGCCACTAAGTCGAAGAAAATAATTCCACTGAGCCAAAGAAAATAATTCCACTGAGCCGGAGAAGATATATCCAGAACCGAAGAAAAGAATTTCACCAAGTAACCGAGTATATTTGTGGTAACGAAGTAATGGCGCAGCCCCGGATGTCGGGTGAATTTGCTGTAATGATGCAATGTTGCAGCCCCCAAGTATTCGGGTGTAGCGAAAGTAAATAATAATTGTCTCTCGGAAGAGGAACACTTAGCTTTTTTATCGAGTGCGGCGGAGCCAACGTGAAAGCAGGATGTTCAATGGACAATGTTGACATAGTCGCGCGATGTCTAGCCGAAGTAGTCCATGAAGATAACATAGTCGATGTGGCGGATCCATGGCGGGTGAGCCCCAAGTGTGTTGAATCCGCAATGGAGAATAGGGTCGCCGAAGAAAAGTAGTCGACGTTTGTTCCGATCTGCAATGATACTACGACGCAAAAATTCTGCGAGCAAATAACAATACAAGCCGAAAAAATATTTGGAAAAATAATTTTTGCGAGTAGTAATTAATTAAAAATATAACACCCCATCGGATGACATCTCGGCCAAACGACTGAGTCAAATTTTATTCGGCAGGCAGCCGAGTCGCTTTATTTTTATGCTCTTCTTGACTGATTTGTATGGTCCGTCAATGATGCAAGAGTTTACGTGCAAATACTGAAGTAATAATCATGGCTAGATAGAACTAGTGAACGGGTAATAGAACAAAACAATCCATGTAGAATATAGTAATACTTAGCTTTGTTTTTTTGCTTCATGGTGAAGAATACCAGCTAATAAATTCAATTTGTCCACGAACGTACGCCATCGTCCTGACGCGTACCAGCTGGACTCCAATTCTTTCTGGCGTAGTAATACCTTCTACTGCCTCCTTTTCCGACTTGTGATCCGGACATGTCGACGAGGAAGATCCAAGGCGAGACGTAGCAGATCAATCGGACCGGACGGTGCACCCGTAGAAAATTGACTTGCTCTCACGGTTGTTTCCTGATCTCACGACTGAACAAAGCATCTTTGACGTGGCACTGGTTTGCTGGATTTGCTCTCAACCTCTCACGGGATTTCCATGATCTCACGACTGAAACAAGGCGGCTTTGAAGTGGCGTTGTCTTGCTGGTGCGGCCGCGTCCGCGTGTATTTTCCGATCTTCCGATCTCTTTGATGATACTGCTGACGAACTCGAAGTTTTGAGAATTGTTGATGATGAACTTCGACGGATCCCGCCCGGATGACAAAATCCAGTCGTCGCGATCCCCACGGTCGGCGCCAATTGACGAGGGATCACCTCGGCAATGCCTACGTATTGTAGACTAGGGTTTTCGGGAAGAGCGACGATGGAGATTCCGGGGTCGAGATTAGGCACACGACGTACCCAGCTTCGGGTCCCCTCGGTGGAGGATCCCTACGTGCTGCTAGCAATCCACTATATGATCACAATATGTTTACATGGTGTCGCCATATGCGGAGCTATGTTGTCTATATTTTGTCTATATGTTGTCCCCTATTTCGGGTGCCCTGGCTAGCTTTATATATGCAACCAGCCTAGGGTTTTACAAGAGTCCTAGTCGACTACTTCTTCGGGTTGCCTTGTTGGACCTTCTCCATATTGGGTCTTCTCCATATTGGGCCGAGCCAGGTATACTAATAATGGGTACCCAAAGGGTATGCCCATGTCAGCTGGTACTGGGTTGGCTTGGTAGTTGCTCGGTGGGCTGCCCGGCCAGGTAAGCTCCTTCTCTACTCTTTTCTTTTCTATTTTTTTTATTTCTTGTTTTCAATTCTGTTTTGAATTCAGATTTGAATCATACAAGGATTAGTCCATGCTTCTTCAAATACTTTAGTGGTGTGTTAGGAGATTTTTAAATGGGTAGTAACATATTTACTTCTTAAATACTATTGGAATTTTAGTTAAATATTCCAATATTTAAGGTTGTTTGAATACTAACAAATGAGTATTCAAATAATCTTTCAAAAACTCTTCTAATTATATATTTAATGGCAGGTAGGATTTTATTTGATACTACTTTGTAAGTAATAATTTATAAAACATAGCTTATTACTTAGTGTCTTATTTAGGGATTTGATCTCATGACATTATTTTATGTGCTCATTTATTTGCTAAGGACTTGGGACTTAGGTTAAATCTATTTCAAGTTTACTACTATTATTATATTTAATCTAGCTTGAGATACCTAGAGTGGACATTATTCTCATCATGGTTTGATTTTGGTTTATGAGGATATGTGGTTGATATAAGTGGTTAATCAGCACACATGGGTTTTAATTATAGGATTTAGCACGAGGTTCATCTTATGTGTAACAATTGGAGCATAAGGTTTAATTAGTGAACAATTCTAGGGTTCTAACTATATTCACCTAATGGCACATGGTTTGAAACTCAAATGTGGACTAGGTTTATAGTTGTGGTCATCCAAGTGGTACACAAATTAATATTGAGATATAGGCCTAGGTTATAGATATGAATGGGTACCATAATGGAATAGCTTGGGTTTAGTCCCCCCTCACTATTGATGGAGTGCTTGTATCTAAATACTTATAAGATTGACATAGCTAATTAGCTAGGCAAATTCTTGGTACCATGTTATTACTTCCCTACTCATGGTATGAGAAATGGTCTTGGTTTGATAACATTCTCCCTATGATTTTATGTGATGGATGATAACTGCCTAACATACTAAGATTTAATTGGTAACTCTATATCTCCAAAGCATGATCATGGATTAGACAGGGAGTGGTGTTTTGGCACCCGGGAGCATATGCTCCCGGTTTTTAAACTTCATTTTAAATGTACTTTTAAAATATTGAAAAATTTGAACATAAAATTTAGTGGATACATCTCGAAATTCTACACGTTCACAAAGTGATTCCACAGAAAACCGACATTTTGAGTGTCATTTGTAAAAAAGACAAATTTTTTGTAAGAAAAAGTTGTGTACGAGACATTTTGTTTATCTTTTTCACACAAGTAACAAAAAATATCGGTTTTTCACAAGACTTGATGTGTGCACGTAACATGTTGATACGTAAGCGAGAATTTTTTTGTTCGAATTTTTTGAACATTTCAAAAAAAAAATCCGGAGCATATGCTCCCATGTGCCGAATTGAATTTCCGTGTTCAACTTGTTATTAATATCTTCTACCACATGTTCTTATGGTTTATGATCATGACTCAATTTATAATGCCTCCACCTCCTAGCTGCTTCATCTTGATCCTAACTATTTTATGGAGTGGCTCAATGTGTTGGTTTTCTTGCATCATGGTTCAAGATGATGAAATGGATGAGGTAGAGGGTTCCTTTTATAGGCTTGGGCATGCTCTAATATCATGACACATAGGTGGGTGACTCTTGTTTTAATTTGATGAGTAAGGTGTTTGGTCGTCATGCTCTCATCCATAGCAATCCTTTAAGCATGAGGTGGCATGGCTTAGGATTCAAGTTATGTAGATATTTTCATCCTATGTGGCATGGGTATTATCCCTTCATGTGATTTGTTTTTGGATAGCCAAGTGGCTTTTGTTACTAAATATCTTGGGAATGATTTTATGCTTATGGGTGAGTCACTATATCATATGTGATTTATTTATATTGTAACTGGGATAAAAATGTCAAAGACAAGGATTATACCCCAATTTTGAATGGTGATGATTGATTTCAACAAGGCATGATCATATGAGTTTCAAAATACTCATAGTTTATTTTATTCAAATAGTTTGAACTATAATTCGTAATGTAAATGAATTTAGTTTTGTGATATTTGATACGTCTCCAACGTATCGATAATTTCTTGTGTTCCATGCCACATTATTGATGTTATCTACATGTTATATGCACACTTTATGTCATATTCGTGCATTTTCTGGAACTAACCTATTAACAAGATGCCGAAGTGCCAGTTCCTGTTTTCTGCTGTTTTTGGTTTCGAAATCCTAGTAACGAAATATTCTCGGAATCGGACGAAATCAACGCCCGGGTTCCTATTTTACCCGGAAGCATCCAGAACACACGAGAACCGCCGAGAGAAGGGGGCAGGGCCACCACACCACACCCCGGCGCGGCCAAGGGGGCGCGCCCCCTAGGGTGTGGGCCCCCCGAAGCCCTCCTGCGCCGCCTCTCCGCCTATATAAAGCCCCCGACCTAAAAACCTCGGGGCGTTCGACGAAAACCACGAAACCTTCCGGAGCCGCCGCCATCGCGAAGCCAAGATCCGGGGGACAGGAGTCTCTGTTCCGGCACCCTGCCGGAGCGGGGAAGTGCCCCCGGAAGGCTTCTCCATCGACACCGCTGCCATCTCCACCGCCATCTTCATCACCGCTGCTGCTCCCATGAGGAGGGAGTAGTTCTCCATCGAGGCTCGGGGCTGTACCGGTAGCTATGTGGTTCATCTCTCTCCTATGTACTTCAATACAATAATCTCATGAGCTGCCTTACATGATTGAGATTCATATGATGATGCTTGTAATCTAGATGTCATTATGCTAGTCAAGTGAGTTTTACTTATGTGATCTCCGGAGACTCCTTGTCCCACGTGTGTAAAGGTGACAAGTGTGTGCACCGTGTGGGTCTCTTAGGCTAGATTTCACAGAATACTTATTCACTGTTGAATGGCATAGTGAGGTGCTTATTTATATCTCTTTATGATTGCAATGTTTTTGTATCACAATTTATCTATGTGCTACTCTAGTGATTTGTTATTAAAGTAGTTTTATTCCTCCTGCACGTGTGCAAAGGTGACAAGTGTGTGCACCGTGTTAGTACTTGGTTTATGCTATGATCATGATCTCTTGTAGATTGCGAAGTTAACTATTGCTATGATAATATTGATGTGATCTATTCCTCCTACATATGCATGAAGGTGACAGTGTGCATGCTATGTTAGTACTTGGTTTAGTCTTTTGATCTATCTTACACTAAAGGTTACTAAAATATGAGCATTATTGTGGAGCTTGTTAACTCCGGCATTGAGGGTTCGTGTAATCCTACGCAATGTGTTCATCATCCAACAAGAGTGTAGAGTATGCATTTATCTATTCTGTTATGTGATCAATGTTGAGAGTGTCCACTAGTGAAAGTCTAATCCCTAGGTCTTGTTCCTAAATACTGCTATCGCTGCTTGTTTACTGTTTTACTGCGTTACTACTGCTGCGTTACTACTGCTTGTTTACTGTCCTGGGCAAAGCACTTTTCTGGTACCGTTGCTACTTATTCATACCACATGTATTTCACTATCTCTTCGCCGAACTAGTGCACCTATTAGGTGTGTTGGGGACACAAGAGACTTCTTGCTTTGTGGTTGCAGGGTTGCATGAGAGGGATATCTTTGACCTCTTCCTCCCCGAGTTCGATAAACCTTGGGTGATCCACTTAAGGGAAAACTTGCTGCTGTTCTACAAACCTCTCGCTCTTGGAGGCCCAACACTGTCTACAGGAAAGGAGGGGAACGTAGACATCAAGAACTTTTCTCGGCGCCGTTGCCGGGAGGAAAGGTAAAAGGCACTCATACTCCGGTCTCAGGTAAAGTATTTTTACGGCGCCGTTGTGTGTGTGCTCGAAGCTATTTCCTTTAGATCCTGCAATTGCATCTTGTTGTTTCTTGTTTACACTAGTTGGCATAATGTACAAGAGTGAGCTTCTTATTCTATTTCCTGATTTAAAACATGGATTGTTTGATGCGAAAATTAAAAAACCTATGAAATCTTATTTGCATGCTTGGTAGTAATATTAGTATGAACGCTTTGAACACCATTGTTGATAATGATATAGAAAGTTCTAAGCTTGGGGAAGCTGGTTTTCATGATATTTTTAGTCCCCCAAGCATTGAGGAGAAAATTTTCTTTGATGATATTTTGCCTCCTATTTGTGATGATAATGATAGTAGTCTTTTGGTACCACCTGTTATGGAGGATAAATTTGATTATGATTACAATATGCCTCCTACACTTGATGAGAATAATAATGATAGCTACTTTGTTGAATTTGCTCCCACTTCAACTAATAAAATTGATTATGCCTATGTGGAGAGTAATAATTTTATGCATGAGACTCATGATAAGAATGCTGTATGTGATAGTTATATTATTGAGTTTGCTCATGTTGCTACTGAAAGTTATTATGAGAGAGGAAAATATGGTTGTAGAAATTTTCATGTTACTAAAACACCTCTCTATGTGCTGAAATTTTTGAAGCTACACTTGTTTTATCTTCCTATGCTTGTTACTTTGCTCTTCATGAACTTGTTTATTTACAAGATTCCTATGCATAGGAAGCATGTTAGAGTTAAATGTGTTTTGAATTTGCCTCTTGATGCTCTCTTTTGCTTCAAATACTATTTCTTGCGAGTGCATCATTAAAACTGCTGAGCCCATCTTAATGGCTAAAAAGAAAGAACTTCTTGGGAGATAACCCATGTGTTATTTTGCTACAGTACTTTGTTTTATATTTGTGTCTTGGAAGTTGTTTACTACTGTAGCAACCTCTCCTTATCTTAGTTTTGTGTTTTGTTGTGCCAAGTAAAGTCTTTGATAGTAAAGTAATGTACTAGATTTGGATTACTGCGCAGAAACAGATTTCTTTGCTGTCACGAATCTGGGTCTAATTCTCTGTAGGTAACTCAGAAAATTATGCCAATTTACGTGAGTGATCCTCAGATATGTACGCAACTTTCATTCAATTTGAGCATTTTCATTTGAGCAAGTCTGGTGGCCTAATAAAATCCATCTTTACGGACTGTTCTGTTTTGACAGATTCTGCCTTTTATTTCGCATTGCCTCTTTTGCTATGTTGGATGAATTTCTTTGATCCATTAATGTCCAGTAGCTTTATGCAATGTCCAGAAGTGTTAAGAATGATTGTGTCACCTCTGAACATGTTAATTTTTATTGTCCACTAACCCTCTAATGAGTTGTTTCGAGTTTGGTGTGGAGGAAGTTTTCAAGGGTCAAGAGAGGAGGATGATATACTACGATCAAGAAGAGTGAAAAGTCTAAGCTTGGGGATGCCCCGGTGGTTCATCCCTGCATATATCAAGAAGACTCAAGCGTCTAAGCTTGGGGATGCCCAAGGCATCCCCTTCTTCATCGATAAATTATCAGGTTCCTTCTCTTGAAACTATATTTTTATTCGGTCACATCTTATGTGCTTTACTTGGAGCGTCTGTGTGCTTTTGTTTTTGTTTTTGTTTGAATAAATTGGATTACATCATGCTTGTATGGGAGAGAGACACGCTCCGCTGGTTCATATGAACACATGTGTTCTTAGCTCATAATATTCATGGCGAAGTTTCCTCTTCGTTAAATTGTTATATGGTTGGAATTGGAAAATGATACATGTAGTAATTGCTATAATGTCTTGGGTAATGTGATACTTTGCAATTGTTGTGCTCATGTTTAAGCTCTTGCATCATATGCTTTGCACCCATTAATGAAGAAATACATAGAGCATGCTAAAATTTGGTTTGCATATTTGGTTTCTCTAAGGTCTAGATAATTTCTAGTATTGAGTTTGAACAACAAGGAAGACGGTGTAGAGTCTTATAATGTTTTCAATATGTCTTTTATGTGAGTTTTGCTGCACCGGTTCATCCTTGTGTTTGTTTCAAATAAGCCTTGCTAGCCTAAACCTTGTATCGAGAGGGAATACTTCTCATGCATCCAAAATGCTTGAGCCAACCACTATGCCATTTGTGTCCACCATATCTACCTATACTACATGGTATTTTCCGCCATTCCAAAGTAAATTGCTTGAGTGCTACCTTTAAAATTCCATCATTCACCTTTGCAATATATAGCTCATGGGACAAATAGCTTAAAAACTATTGTGGTATTGAATATGTGATTATGCACTTTATCTCTTATTAAGTTGCTTGTTGTGCGGTAACCATGTTTCTGGGGACGCCATCAACTATTCTTTGTTGGATATCATGTGAGTTGCTATGCATGTCCGTCTTGTCTGAAGCAAGATAGATCTACCACCTTCATGGTTGGAGCATGCATATTGTTAGAGAAGAACTTTGGGCCGCTAACTAAAGCCATGATTCATGGTGGAAGTTTCAGTTTGGACACATATCCTCAATCTCATATGAAAATAATAATTGTTGCCACATGCTTATGCATTAAAGAGGAGTCCATTATCTGTTGTCCATGTTGTCCCGGTATGGATGTCTAAGTTGAGAATAATCAAAAGCGAGAAATCCAAAATGCGAGCTTTCTCCTTAGACCTTTGTACAGGCGGCATGGAGGTACCCCATTGTGACACTTGGTTAAAACATGTGCATTGCAAAGATCCGGTAGTCCAAGTTAATTAGGACAAGGTGCGGGCACTATTAGTATACTATGCATGAGACTTGCAACTTGTAAGATATAACTTTCATAACTCATATGCTTTATTACTACCGTTGACAAAATTGTTTCATGTTTTCAAAATAAAAGCTCTAGCACAAATATAGCAATCGATGCTTTCCTCTTTGAAGGACCATTCTCTTTACTTTTATGTTGAGTCAGTTCACCTATCTCTCTCCACCTCAAGAAGCAAACACTTGTGTGAACCGTGCATTGATTCCTACATACTTGCATATTGTACTTGTTATATTACTCTATGTTGACAATTATCCATGAGATATACATGTTACAAGTTGAAAGCAACCGCTGAAACTTAATCTTCCTTTGTGTTGATTCAATACCTTTACTTTGATTTATTGCTTTATGAGTTAACTCTTATGCAAGACTTATTAATACTTGTCTTGAAGTACTATTCATGAAAAGTCTTTGCTATATGATTCACCTGTTTACTCATGTCATCACCATTGTTTTGATCGCTGCATTCACTACATATGCTTTACAAATAGTATGATCAAGTTTATGATGGCATGTCACTCCAGAAATTATCTTTGTTATCGTTTTACTCGCTTCGGGACGAGCAGAACTAAGCTTGGGGATGCTGATACGTCTCCAACGTATCGATAATTTCTTGTGTTCCATGCCACATTATTGATGTTATGTACATGTTATATGCACACTTTATGTCATATTCGTGCATTTTCTGGAACTAACCTATTAACAAGATGCCGAAGTGCCAGTTCTGTTTCTCGCTGTTTTTGGTTTCGAAATCCTAGTAACGAAATATTCTCGGAATCGGACGAAATCAACGCCCGGGTTCCTATTTTACCCGGAAGCATCCAGAACACACGAGAACCGCCGGAGAAGGGGGCGGGGCCACCACACCACACCCCGGCGCGGCCAAGGGGGCGCCCCCTAGGGTGTGGGCCCCCCAGAAGCCCTCCTGTGCCGCCTCTCCGCCTATATAAAGCCCCTGACCTAAAAACCTCGGGGCGTTCGACGAAAACCACCGAAACCTTCCAGAGCCGCCGCCATCGCGAAGCCAAGATCTGGGGGACAGGAGTCTCTGTTCCGGCACCCTGCCGGAGCGGGGAAGTGCCCCGGAAGGCTTCTCCATCGACACCGCTGCCATCTCCACCGCCATCTTCATCACCGCTGTTGCTCCCATGAGGAGGGAGTAGTTCTCCATCGAGGCTCGGGGCTGTACCGGTAGCTATGTGGTTCATCTCTCTCCTATGTACTTCAATACAATAATCTCATGAGCTGCCTTACATGATTGAGATTCATATGATGATGCTTGTAATCTAGATGTCATTATGCTAGTCAAGTGAGTTTTACTTATGTGATCTCCGGAGACTCCTTGTCCCACGTGTGTAAAGGTGACGAGTGTGTGCACCGTGTGGGTCTCTTAGGCTAGATTTCACGAATACTTATTCATTGTTGAATGGCATAGTGAGGTGCTTATTTATATCTCTTTATGATTGCAATGTGTTTGTATCACAATTTATCTATGTGCTACTCTAGTGATTTGTTATTAAAGTAGTTTTATTCCTCCTGCACGTGTGCAAAGGTGACAGTGTGTGCACCGTGTTAGTACTTGGTTTATGCTATGATCATGATCTCTTGTAGATTGCGAAGTTAACTATTGCTATGATAATATTGATGTGATCTATTCCTCCTACATATGCATGAAGGTGACGAGTGTGCATGCTATGTTAGTACTTGGTTTAGTCTTTTGATCTATCTTACACTAAAGGTTACTAAAATATGAGCATTATTGTGGAGCTTGTTAACTCCGGCATTGAGGGTTCGTGTAATCCTACGCAATGTGTTCATCATCCAACAAGAGTGTAGAGTATGCATTTATCTATTCTGTTATGTGATCAATGTTGAGAGTGTCCACTAGTGAAAGTCTAATCCCTAGGCCTTGTTCCTAAATATCGCTATCGCTGCTTGTTTACTCGTTTTACTCGCGTTACTACTCGCTGCGTTACTACTGCTTGTTCTATCGTCCTGGGCAAAGCACTTTTCCGGTACCGTTGCTACTTATTCATACCACATGTATTTCACTATCTCTTCGCCGAACTAGTGCACCTATTAGGTGTGTTGGGGACACAAGAGACTTCTTGCTTTGTGGTTGCAGGGTTGCATGAGAGGGATATCTTTGACCTCTTCCTCGCTGAGTTCGATAAACCTTGGGTGATCCACTTAAGGGAAAACTTGCTGCTGTTCTACAAACCTCTGCTCTTGGAGGCCCAACACTGTCTACAGGAAAGGAGGGGGAACGTAGACATCAATATTCCACATAATTAATAAGTTATGCTCAAAATAAGAATGTGTGGCTTTTATGCACTTAGGTCCTTGTGTTTTACCATATTTGGTAATTAGTTTTAAAAGTGAATTCAATTATACCCCAAGTGTAGTTTCTTAACTTTTAAGTGTTAATAACTTAGAGTTTGATTATTATCTATTTGATGGTTATAGGCTTTTCCCATCTCTAGGGTTTAATGATAAGCTTGTGTTGGTGTTGAGTTCAATAATTTAGTTCAAAAATTACCATCAGGTTCATGGTAAAAACATGGATTAGTTTAGGACATGGAAAAGATAAGTGAAGAATGGTTTCTCCATTTGTTGTTACTTGATTTCCAATTGAATAGATGTTCTTATGTTATGGCAAGGAATACCATGTTATGATATTTTATAAGATCAAGTAATTGATCATTGATTAATGTGTTATTGTGTTGGTTTTAGTTCCATTTGATCTAACACCTTAGATCAAATCATCTCTACCCAACACAAGATTTTGGCAAAGTCACATTGAGGTTTATAGCACTGGACTTGATGAGCTACCTCAATTCCATCAAGGTCAAGTGGAATTTCAGTTACTGTGACATGTTTTACTTTAAAGCGCGAAAATTCCCCAGATTTTCTATGCATGAATGCAATGCACACATCTGTTTTCTCTATTTTTGTAACCCCAAATCCTGGGATATTACAGCCATGCAAGCTCCCTAAAACTGGAGGGGGTGGTAGAAGAAGGGTGTCGCCGCTAGCACCGCTCGGGCCGGGAGGGGTGGTAGAAGAAGGGTGTCGCCACCAGCACCGCTCGGGCCGCGCCTGGCGGCTTCCTCTAATTGCGTCAGAGGGGGAAGGGGAGGCATCGGTCAGGTTTGACCTGCTCGCGCCCACACATGAGCGGGGCCGAGGGAAAGAAATTGTATGTTCTTTATTTAATTAACTCGTTGCAAAATTAATAATTTACATGAAATGATGAACAAAAACACAATCAATAGATCCAACAAATCACAGGTAATTATTGACTTATTTGTAGAATAGACGTGAAAATACCCCGGATATCTCTCCGGTGAATGGTCCAACTAGGGTAAAACCAAAGTTGAAGGTATATCGTAGGAGCAGAAAAGTGCATGGATACCTATTCCCAGCAGGGAAGGAGTGTATGTTCTAATCAATCCACATAGCATGACGTAGGGTTGTTAGACCGCGATAGGTCTTGAACTTGGGAGGCGGCGGGATCGTGAGTGTTCCTGCACCGTTTGCGAAACCAAAAGGTCGGTAAAAACGTCCTTAGTGTTCGGGAATGTACCTACGACAGACATATTGAGTGCCACAGGTTTGACGAAGTAGAAACAAATCAATATTTCGCCAAAAAATTGGTACTCATCCCTGCAAAATGAAACACAATAAGAGAAATAGTTCTGGAGTAAACACACAAGATCTCATCGACTACAATTGCCAGCACCACACAAGATAGACATGCATATATACAATCATCAATTGCAAGCAAAATTTGGATTTTTTCACAAATTTCACCGAACAATATGCTCAACTTAGGTACAATTAGATCCGCCAATACGGCGATCGAGCAAGTGGTGAATGAGAGGAAGATGGAGGAGAGCTGGTTGATGCTTCGGGGCATAATGCAAGTGGGTTAGTCGGAAGAGGGAGCGGAGGAGAGAGAGCGAGATGTGGTAGTATTTAAACAAAAGGTTGGGCGGTATGGCTAAGGAGCTCTAGTGCATGTAGGGGAGTTTCGCTGGCGGTGGGGAGTCGCGAGCAGCAGCCGACAGCGAGAAATATCGGCTTGAAGAGTTGTCGGCGGCAGCAGATAAGGAGGTCAGGATTTTATTTTATTTTTAGAAAGAGGAAATTTTTTCAAAAAGACCCACAATAGAAAACATGTCCAACATGTGTCCTTTGACCATTTTCATCATACCATGTCACCCAAATAGTAGGCCCGGTCAGAATCGTCGTTAGCATGGCTAAACAGAGCGTTCAGTGTTTTCGGAAAAATGTGACTCATAGAGGGTGGTTTTTTACATGACGGAATTTTGGCGGTGTTTTTTTAAATGACCAAATTATGGTGGTTTTTTGTATATATTTTTTTTTGGATTATGATGATTCGGTTCATAGTTATTTGCAAGATTTGCAACATCAAGAATTTGTCTCATTTGTGAGGTAAGCATTCTATTTTGTATGGGAAAACTGATGGTTAGGGCAGGGGCGGTCGTGCTGCACGCTCGCCATCGCCTGAGGAAGATAACTTACCCCACAACAAGTATTTCGAGTTCGTCGTCCTCATCAACGATGACCGGCTTCTGCCAGTGGACCGTGGAGGTCTTGTTCGACGGGGGAGGAAAGATGTATCTTCACAACGGCTGGAAGAAGTTCGCCCGCGACCACAGCGTCGAGGTTGGCTGCATGGTAAACTTCTTCTACGAAGGCGACAGCGAGATGAATGTCAAGGTTTTTGACAAAGAGTCTTGCCGTATCCACTACCACGACGACTCGGGCGACAACAGCAACGACGACGGCAGCAAAGAATACGAGGGCCATCACGACCTCTAGTCTAGGTTTTTTTTTGCCCTATCTTGGTATTTTCCAAGATTTCTATATGTTCTTGTTCGGCCGTTTGTTTTTTCCATGTAAAAGCAACAAAGCATCTCCAAAATTATGAATAAATCGTTAATTTCAAATAAAAATTGTTTTGGGGAACGCGTTTGTTGGCGAGAGACGCCCCCAAACGCGGCACCAAGGTGCGGCATCCCCAAACGACCCATCCGGCGATTTAACCGCGGATTAATTGGGAGATGCAGCTGAAAAAGCTCTAAGGGACTTTGGTATGTGGACAAGGGGATGCGAGCAAATCTGCAAGTTACAGTTTGCCACGTATGCTAGAGATGCTCTTACTCAAAACGGGTGGGTTTTTTTTTTGCCACAGTGGTTTTTTTGTTATAATGACCCTAATTGTGGTTTTAAGTTATTTTATGATTCGGTTCATAGTTCTTTGCAAGATTTGCAGCTTCAAGAATTCGGCTGAGTTGTGAACTTTATCGAGGTATAATAAGCATTCTCTTTTGTCTGGGTGACTTATGGTTAGTCTTCCATTGCAAATTGATTACGCTGGAGTTCGTGTCGGAGTCTGATCAATTGGAGCTTGGATATGTCCCATCCGTTTTGAGTCGGAATCGAAGTAACTATGAAAAATTTGTGCTGATGGCTGGGCTCGGGTTAGTGCGTATAATGCACGCGGGTGTTGAATATACGCCGAATCAGCGGTTCCAGATCACATAAGGTAACCGCTTCGCTCTCCTCGGGTCGCCCCCACCAGGCGACCGAGGGGGCGAAACCCTAGCCGCGCCGCCTCCGTCTCCTCCTTCCCCTCCTGCCCTCCTCGTCGCCCCCAGAGACGCCGAAGCCCGCGACGCCGGTGAAGGGGGCGGCGGGGATCTGAGCCCTTGGCCCCCCGCGCGGTTCTAGATGGAGGATCTCCGCGCCGGGATCGCCTTGACCTTGGCGGCTGCTCGACGGGCCCCTTCCTCCGATGGCCCGCCCCTGGCTGGGCCGTAGGCGAGGGTGTCCTCCCCGGCGGCTTCCTCGGTGGGGGCTCCGGAATCGTGGCGGCGGCCTCGGTTGGTGAGACGGCGCTGTCCGCGCGGCCGGCGGCGTCCGTGGATGCTGGTGACCGGCGCCCTAGTCCGTGTGGACGGCGGGGCGACGACGGGTGCAGCTCAAGGGTGGGCGGCGCTGTCTGCTCGCCGGAGCCCGAAGGTCAGATCTGCTCTTTCCCCCTGGCATCTCTCCCTCCCCGCAGATCTGCGATGTCGGCTTCGTGCCGGTGTCTGATGGCTGGGGAGCGGGTGTGGCGGGCTGGGGCCGGGAGAAATCCTCGGTCTTTGACCACAGTGGCGGCGACGCCTTTGGGGCGCCGTGACCTGGTGAGGCGCCACTGAGGTCCCATCCCCCCCCCCCACCCACACCTCCTACCCCCGATCCGGGTGAAAGCCCAAAATCCGTTGGATTGGTCGGCAGCGGCGCCTTGGCGTCGTTCCCTCCTTGGAGGTGCCGTCTGGGGACCGGTGGTGTAGTGGCGAGCGCTGCTATGGTTAGTGTGGTCCTGTGGCGGGGCTGAAGCTTGGCTCCGTTGTGTCTTCGAGTTCGTTGGCTGTTTCCCAAGCTTTCCCATCTCCTGGGTGTCCTCGCGGAAGTTCGTCGTCGCACCGGTGTGCCTGGAGGCGAGGTGGTCCGTGTAGTCTCTGGTTGGTCTCCTGGAAGGTAACTCTCCTTGTTTCTAGGGTGAACATCTCCATCTGCCGACGGTACGGCGTCCTGCGATCCAGGACGAGAGGGTAGGGACACTCTTCGGTGATGGAGGAGGAAGTTGCTCCTTCGTTGACAACGGTGGTGATCACTGTGTGCTACCCTCAATGCCATTGCCTAGCTGGTGCTGCTACTGCTGCTGTCCTGGCGCTCATGCGAGGAGGTCATCGCCGGCCCAAACTGCGTTTCTGGTTCATCTTTGTGTGTTTGAGTTGGGTGTTGTGTTGTAAGCTGTCTCAGCATTCTTGTATCTATCGGCCGCACGGCTTTATTAATTTAAAGCAGGGCTTCGTGCCTTCAGTTTAAAAAATATACGCCGAATTCAATTCGGTTTCCTCGCAACTTCAATCTGGTTCAGTTTTAGACTCAGCCAGCCAGCCAGCCAGGAATACGAGACAATCCAGTACGTCCGTATCCGTTTGCTTCCGGCAGGGTCCGACATGAATCCCACGAGTGCACGGGACGGCCAGACGGGACAGGGGATAAGTAGCAACCCGGGCCATCTCCAGTTCCTTCTATCCTTGCTCTGCTCCAGTCCATCTGCAGTTCTTCATCGGCAAGGTCGTCGTCGTCATGCCGATGGTTGGAGGACCGGGCGTCACTGCGATCGATCGCCGGCGCCGCGCCTACGACATGCCAGACTCAGGGCCCGACAGCAGCTACGCTGTGCGGTGGTGCGAGCAGGCGCAGGAGATGTACAAGGCGGACAGCGACATGAAGGAGGCGCGCCTCCTCCTGCGCAGCGCCCTCGGATGCAGCAAGGTCGCGGACTACGCCTCCGTCTACAAAGCGTGGATCGCCATGGAGCTTCACGCCGGCAACGTCGACGCCGCCAGGGGCCTGTTCCACGAGTGGGGCTGCCGCATATACGCCGGCGAGGACGACAGCGGCGTCGACTTCTGGTGCATGTTCATCAACTTCGAGGTCTGGAACGGAGGCGCCAACCGCGCGCGGGCCGTTGCCAGGGCGGCGGCGGAGGCCTGCCCCAGCGATCCCACCATCTACGCCAAGAGCCTCAAGGTGGAGCTGCTCTTCAGGCACGGCGACCGCGTGCTCGCCCACAATCTCGACAACTTCGCCATGGACGTCGACTGCAAGGATTGGCTGCTTCATTACCAGGTCGGAGCGTGCCACGGCCACGACGACTCCAAGGCCAAACAGCTCGGCGGCGGCTTCTTTCTGGGCAAGGTGTTCCGTGGCATCAGGCGGCTCGTGCAGTATCCACGACGACAAGCATCTCCATGCAGATCATTGATCCGTCCCTCGCTATTTGCTCTGTAATTTTCCAAGTCACAATTGTATTGTAAACAGCAGTGCAATTTAACGTCAATGCATGGTGATCACTTCAGTATCGATGCTACATCTCCATTTATCTTCTTGAGTGTCTTGTCTCCTTTGTTATGTTTACCACGGCTCGTCGCACCGATCGACGCCTTTCTTCTTTTATCTTGGTTATTATTAGTATTACTGTTTGACTTGCAAGTTCAGATCCGGAAAGTTCAATTGGCACTGAATCTTCTTTTCCTAAACACTCTACCATCACCAATACGTTGTAAATGTAAGCATTTTTAAAAGCTAAATTAGCTTTCTAATAAGGCTTATATTTTGAAACAGAGGTAATAATTTTTATTGTTAGCGCATTGATGAATTCATAGAAAATTTTGTTTGAATAATATTACTGTAAATTGTGGTTAATCCGATGATCATATTTTGTTCTAATTTTCTAGAAGAAATATGAAAAATGGTGTTTTTTAATTCTAATGGTAAAAGGGCAACATATTTTACCATCTCATAAATAAACTTTGAATTTAAAGATAACCAAATAAAATGAACTTCCATGAAAAACATACTATTAGGGTACTTATATTGGTATGGATCCTTGGTTTTGGTAAGAAGTAACTAATCAAAGTAAGAAATTATGGTGATACTAGAAACATTATATTATATACTGAAGCACAAACATGGTTGGTAAGAAAAAATAAACAGAAAATTCTATGCGTTTGTTCTTTATCTTCTCCTCCCGACGCCCTCTCTCCTCAATGAAAGTTCCATCTCATCGGCTCCTTTCTCCCCGTCACAGGGCGGAGCGCCTTTCTCGCCGCCGGCCAACACACCATATCCACGCCGTGGGACTACGTCACTGGACTTCGCCGCCGCCGTCGCGCCCCTAACGGGCTGCCACCACCGCGCCCCTCGCTCTCTGCCGTCGTGCCCCTGTTAGCGGCGTCAGAGGAGGGTGGACACTAACAACTTCCCCAGCTCACCATGGCCACGGAAGAGGCCACCTACCGTTGATTGGTGGCGTGCTGCAATCTTGCGCCACCCAACCTCGCCTCGAGACGTTGTGTGTGTTGCAGGCCGGCGTCGAGCCTCACTATACTGGCTCTGATCTGCCTCCTCAAAGGATGCCGACGGCAAGCTCTTCGCTGCTCGCAAATGTCTCAACCCGTCGACACGCTGGAGATGAACCAACCACTAGCATGGCTGCTTGCTTGCGGCCTCAAGCGTGTCCAAGGTCGCCGCCATGGATAGGGTTCCCCACCTCGAGTTTCTTCTTGCTGCTACGAAGTCAGTGCGATGGTGATGCGAATCTAGAAGGGCGGTGTTGCAAACAGCCAGCAGTGGTGCTGGAAATGTTAACCGACGGTGCTACCAACAGTCTGCGGCGGTGCTGCAAACTATCACCTATGGTGCTACCAACAGTCAGTGGCGGTGATGCAAACTGTCACTAACGGTGCTACCAACAGTCACTGGTGGTGCTGCAAGAAACAAGTGACGGTGCTGCCAGCCGGAATTGGGATGGTGCCAGCGGTGCATCGACGAGGAGTAGTTCACGATTCTATATGTGTAAACTTTTTTCTATAAATGTTATGTGGTTATGCTACTTTAGTATACTAGATGATACCCGCACATTGCTGCGGAAATTCAGTAAATAAGCTTTGCCGCACATAAATAGGATTAGCTTCCATTCTCCCAAAAGCAAATCCACTCTCTTAAGGCTCACCGTGAAAACCTGGATGGAGAAATAGTTCACAAATAGGGGAAGTTAATGCTTGCAAAATCACGAATCAAGAATTTAATAAATAATGCGCCGACGATGCATTGTTGTGTTAATGATTAAAATATTCGGAGATGACATAACCTTCGAAGGAAAAAAAGAAAGTTAATTTAGTAGAGATTTCGTTCAATAATTTATAGTATGATACTGAATCCAAATTTCGGCAGCGATTTTAAAAAGTTCAGCAATGGATGTAATCAGTAAAAGGGATTTTGAGTACAAAACCTATGCAATATCCGTGTGTGGGATTTAGTTGTCGATACATTCTGATTACTTGGCATACCTCGTCCCGTGTAATCTGAAGCAAAAGTCAACCACTCACTACACATACACAATGTTACCCAAAAAGTGGATCTTCAAAGTAGTAATAAACCCCAAGTTGATTCGAGACCGGAGACAAAAAGAAATGTTGACAGTGCTCAATCAAGAATGCATTGTTTGCATCCCTCTTCCTCTGCAAACTCACGGCTTTGGAGCAGTCGCCAACATGCGGCTTCTTTCACTTGCCGCTGGTAGAAGATGTGATGAAGGAATAAGTACTGAAGCAGGACCCAATGAATGGAACGTATGCCGGCACAACCTGAGAATAAGTTTGAGATGGATAACGTTGAATAGAGCATCATACCACTCTACCTCGTTGTGTTCACTGCGCAGAGAGCGGTGAACGACGACACCACAACAGTACTCATAGGAGCCGTTGAATAGAGCTATGGGCTAGTATGAGCAACGACAATATCTGTGTACAAAGATAGGGGAATTACCAATGAAATCAACACATCTAAAATGGAAACAACGAGGCTGATACTATGGGGCACATCTTGGAGCTCCTATGAGAAAGCAAGGTTGCGCCCGGAAGATCAACTGCGTTGAGATGCATGGAAAAAAAAATGAGGTTAGTGGCTGTAGGATGGGAGAATATGTAGTGCCTAGGCACCACTAAACGTGCAATCAATTGGAATTGAAGGAAACACGTTCCAGATTGTTAATGGGTGATTATGGGGGACATAAAGCGGTGATTCATCAGTTGATTTCTAATGAGAGATTGAGGGTCATTTGGAGTCCAAGAGCATCTCCTGTCGCGTCCCCCAAACTGTTCCCCAAAGCGATTTGGGGTGCGCCGGATAAAAAAACCTTCCCAGCTCCGTCCCCTAAACCCGTTTTTTGTTCGGCGTGGCCCGATACGGTGTCTGATACCCCGAGCCCGTCCCCGCCCCACAGGGGACGCTCCGAGCACGCCGGACACAATGGAAAGCGAGGCGAAGCGACGTGGCCCGACGCGTCAGCGGCACAGGAAAAATTCGTCTCCCACTCCCGCCAAATCGCGCCCCTCCCGCCAAATCGCGCCTATCCCGCCGCGCATTTCTGGCCTCCCAACACATTTCACCTCCTATCCCGCCAATTCATTTCTCCCTCCCGCCGCCACCCGCCACCGCTACCCTCTCCCCATCCATGGCACCGCCGACAGCCCCCAAAAATATGGCCAAGAAAGCGGCCAAGAAGCCGCCGGGCAATGAGACGAAAGGGGCGAAGGCGCTGCCAGCTCCGAAGAAGAAGCCGGAAGGCTGGACCGATGATCAGTGGTATCAAGGTTGTCTACGCCGGAAGATGTCGACGGCGGAGCGGAAAGAGGGCGGCGCAATGTCGACGCGATGGGACATCATCCAGGCATCGGTGAACATGTTCCATGGGTTCCATCACGAGATCGAGACCAGAGGCGAGAGCGGCATCGACATAAGCCAAATGGTACGACTCTTTCTTAAATAATCTGCATCGCCTACATTCCTTTGGTTAGTTTGACAAGACCATGGATATGTACCGGAGGAACTCGGAAGGGCATAAATCTTTCACGCTGACGCATCTATCTATCTATTTCTATTATATACTAAAAGCAGAATACGGATCTAAAATAAAGCAACCACGTTTGTCCACATATGCTTAAAATATATACTCTGTTGATCCTAATTTTAATGGCTGAGATTAAAAGATAATAATCGTTACGCACCACAATAAATATGTACATATGTGTACTTGACACGTTAGTACAACCAGATAACGCCATAGTTGGGTCACGAGTCATAACCTTCTACAACAATATCAGATCTCATACCCTGCAAAAAATAGATCTCAAGTTGATGGGGCGTACCAGACAATGATTATAACAAATTTGACCGGGCACCTCTTATTTCACGGAACATGCCACAGTAGCTAGCTGCGCGACCGTTTGAAAAAAAGAAAACCATGTACCTGATTGGATATGCTAGTACCTAAAATAAAGATACCATATTAATACACATCATTAAATTAATTTTTATTGTTGGATCTGTAACTTATGTCTAGGATTTAATAAAAGGTAAATATTTACGTAAACGGACACATGTATAATTTTTAGAACTTTAGTGTTTACGTAATCACGTAACAACCTAGCACTGTTTAACAGACTTTTTTTCTTGACAACAAATCTGTTCCATATGATCTGTAAAATAAACTATGTACAGTTATGTTTGACAGGATATATGTTCCTTCGAGGTTTCGACTGATGTGTCAGCTAGACTAATCAACACGGGCATAGACCCATGGCCGAGATTATTTTTTGGCTTCAATGGAGGCCATAATACCTCTCCACCGGTGTTGTTTTTAGCTCTAGATGGCTAGCTTATCAGTGGCCGAGTTTCCGATGGTGTCTGCCATATCAAGCAACTTGTGGAGACGCCATGCTCGGGAATATTTTTGGCTGCACCGGTGGCAGCCTGGCAGTGAAGGTACACCGGGATGATCGATTTATGCAGTATCAGCATCACTACATGCAGGTAGAAGTTGTAGCAGCAAATTTTTTAACGCATTGCTTTTGTCAATTCAGTGCATGCATGCATCAAGGCTATCGTTTATCCATCATGTCAATCTATATATTTTTTGAAGCTTGTATACGCTCCAAAAATTATTATCTGAATATGTATACATGGTCTGTGTATTTGTGCAACATTTCTGTAAAAATTGGTTGTATTTGAGGTACAAAAAAATTGTTGCTGTATATAGCGGTATTAAACATTGATTTTTCTGACACATTTTCTGTATCTCAAAATACAACGTATATTTTCCCAAAATTTCAAACGTACCTTTGGAGTGTGTATATGTATGAACTTATTTGTTTGTAGATCTTTTTGAGTCCTAGAAATATTGTTTTGAAAATTTTAAAATATGAGCTCCAGTGTGCTCGGGTGTTGCCGAGGCAGACAGGTATGTAGCCTGTTACTATTTTTTAAAGATGAAATTGATAGTAGAATATTAATTATATTATTTATCTTCATAGAAAATTATTTATATCACTTTGGCTTCAAAGTAAATATCTAGACATTTACAATATTGAAAGCTGATTTTGTGTGTGTGTCAAACATCAAAGTACATTCTATATAATTGCAAGTTAGTCTACAAAGCCAGCAATGCTACAAATTTAATTATGGACCCATTGTCGATTATGGGTGCAAATGAAAGTTATGTAGATATGTATCGATCATGTATAGATTCTATGTATATAATCTCAGTGTGGAAGTAGGGCATAAAAACAATGGGCCAAATACATAGTTACTTGAATACATACAATATAGAGGACAATTAGGGAAACGGTTGTTTCTACAAGTGGAGGGTCAACTTGTGTGTTTATTTAAGTACAGAAAATCCTAGATAATTTTTTATATACTAAACAATTTTAACTTATGTGTGACATCCGCAAATCAAAGGGTGTTTATTATAGTTTATGTCAACTCCATATATTTATGATACTTTAGGACTAACATGCTTAAATTTATATATCAAAAATTTGATGCATTCTTCACGTTAGGTATCATAGGATTAGATCACTGTTATCATAGCCCCGTTACATGGCACACCTAATACTTGTGAGCGGAGCAGAATTGAAGAGTATGGGAGATCTTGAAGATAAAACAATATATAGTAGAGTAAGAGACGACGGATAGAATATGGTGTGGTGTTTCTAAAGTTCATAAAATTTATTCGTCCATAAGTTAAAATTGACCGGTGATATTTTATTGAGATTACATTCCCAGTGAACAAGGTTTTAAAAAAAATACATTCTCAATATATCTATAACCATAAATTTAAATCTCGGGCATATCGACAATATGTTCAGACATGCCCTCGCAACTTGTGACGCCCCGGAACCGGTATCCTGAGGATTCCAGCGATCCCGCTGAAATCCGCACGATATCGATTCTGAGACGCCCTCCGACACGACGTGCGCGACGCAGCACACGTGATGCCAGAGGAATTAACACGAGCGGTAACATTACAACAGGATTACAATAGAGCCCACAAGATACATATATGACAACAACGACTCCAACGAATCAAGATACAAATATGCAATACAAAGATTCGAATCATACAGAAGATCGAATGCGTCCGAGTACGGACAAGATACAAATTGGACTAAGAGTCCTGAAGATAACCAGTGGCGTCCATAACCCCGCCTGAGCCAAGCCGGAAGGGTAACCTTGCTAACGTCGTCATCTCGTACTCGTCAAAGTCGGGCCATCGGTTGCCGACAAGAGGGAGGAAGCAAAAGAGAAAGGGGAAAAGGCGAGAGTAAGTACCAAGGAACGAACTCCGGCACGTACTTAGCGAGACTAGAAATGGCTATGCTCGCCGAGCGAGTATATATATATCGCCTGGGGCTATATGGTAGGTTTAGCGGCAGCAAAACTATAACCAATAGAGACACACTACAACATCCGTCTACTCATATAAGATAAGAGAGCGCATAAGGTAACAGATAAATACTACACAAACATAACCCAGCCGATTACACATATCCCCTTCAACAATTGCGAAGAGGCAATGTAAAAGGCACTCAACGGTGGACAAGTTTTATTAGGTATCGGTTGTAGTAATGCTATATTACTACGCAAGTTATTATCGATTATTAACAACAAGTATAAGGTGTAAGTTGTTCTATGATCAAGCTATACAATTCCAAGTCGTCCATAACCGCGGACACGGCTTATCGATAAGATGTACACCCTGCAGGGGTTGCCCAAATGTAACCATACGCATGCTCGACCCACTTACGACGAGTGGATGTCTCACAACAAGACCGTTCCCGGTTCAACAAGAAAGTCTAGGGGGCCACCCGACTAAGCTACCCGTAACGAAGTCCGGCCGTACTCGAAGCGGACTCGGGGTTTGCGTTAACGGCTAGGCGTGCAAACCACACGCTTCGCTAAACGTTCCGCGGGGTACGATACAAAATATAAACACCCGAAGGCAACAGGAAGTAAACACCCGAAGGCAACAAGTAAGTAAAGCATGGCATACATGGCATAGGCAAATAAAACCAAGGTTGTGGCCCCTTTTCAACCGACTTGAGAAAAGGTAATGGGTGAGGGGGTCCCAATAATCGTCCCCACGCATGGGTAGAGCGCTCAATCTCGGAACAGTATAACAAGAACTCGGGTCCTAGGGGACATTAGCGAGTCAAAGTTCCGATGCTTTCGCAAAGGGGCTCACGGATGCCTCTCGCTTACAATTTTAGTTGTTAACAAGTAAGTAAAACATGTGTATCTCCAACAACCGATATAGCATGTGATAACCTCCCAACAACCCAACATATCCCGATAACGGATCGAGATAAACAACGAGAGCCTAAACACGCCTACGACTCGCAAGGCTCAAACATCAAGCAACGGTTATGGGTAAGGAATGATACATATAGGATTATTATGGTAAACAAGTGGAATAGGACACGTGACTCGATAAAGAATCGCAACATAAGGATAGCAGTGCAAGGGAGAGAGTAAAATAGGTGAAGAGCGAGGGCTCGCCTGTGAAAAGCTGCAGAAGCACTTGTCGTATCTCACAACACCACTTCGTGATCCTATCCGGGAAGAAGCAAATGCTGGAATACACAACGTATGCAATCTTACTACTACGGATAAAGAACCAGCATGCTCAAGATGATATGCATGACATGGCAAGGATGATGCGGTGCAACTTATCCAATTTAAGCGGAACCGGAGTCCGGACAAACAAATTAAGGTTGAAGTTGCATTTCTACCGGCAGATTTAATTGTTGATTAGCATGGCAAAGGTGAGCTACTACAAAGTTAAATGGAACCGGGTCAACATTTATATAGTATCCCACATATTCCATATGTTACATATTAGGTGGTAATGTAAACTAGCACAAAATTATATGATGCATGATGCAAC
Source organism: Lolium rigidum (assembly GCF_022539505.1). Taxonomy (NCBI): domain Eukaryota; kingdom Viridiplantae; phylum Streptophyta; class Magnoliopsida; order Poales; family Poaceae; genus Lolium; species Lolium rigidum. The sequence continues at coordinate 233,248,844 of NC_061508.1, read as the reverse complement.
AGCAAGCATGGACGGCATAATCATGTTCATCACATTTTTCTGATCAATTTTCATATAAAACATATTTTATTTTGAGTTATGGTTTGAGAGATATGATTTTTGCAAGAAATAAATATTTGCAGCAAAATAAAAGAGAAACAAATGTGCAGGCGACGAGCTGGGCCGGACCTGTGTAGAGGCAGCTGCGGATAGCGGCCTGCTGCGCGCTGGGCGATGGCTACACCGGGAGAGATACGGGCCGAGGCCCATTGGCAACACTGGATCTGGGAAAAACAAAAAGGGATGAGGCTTCTGCCTCTGATGGGATTCGAACCGTGGATCTCATGGGTGAGGAGCAAAGGTCGAACCAGATGGGCTACCTGCTGTTATTGATTTAGAAGAGGCCCCATGAAAAAAAACCATCTGCGCCTGCGGGATCTGAATGAAAAAGAAGAAAATCGAAAATAATTGACCACCGTGGGGATTTGATCTTGGGATCTTATGGGTAACAAGACCAGGATGTTACCACTGCGCTGCTTGTTTGGATGCTGATGGTTCTGGGTCGCCCGACATCTAGAAGCAGAGAGAGGCGGAGCTCGGGCATGGCATCCATGGTGAACGACCCTGGTTGGAGAAGAACTTGACGGCTGCGACCGAATCAGGACGAGCGCGAGTGCTTCGGGGGTGCGCCTGAACATGAGGAAGCCGGGGATGTGCTTGGTTTGGCCGGAGAAGGGCGAGGGCGGCCGGAATTTGATGATTTTCTCGCCGGACTTGGAGATGGAAACGGCGAATTTGCCGGCGATTGGAGCTCTCCCAGCTCGATTCCTTTGGGGAGGATGGAGAGGACGACGAGGCGCATCGAACGGTGGTCTCAGCTCGCCGAGGGAGTGACCGGAGCGGTGGCGCCATGGCGGGGCAGTGGCGGTGCTGTGGGGTTTTTTCCCTTCGTTTGCTCACAGAGAAGAGAAAAAGAGGAAGGGTGGAGGAAGGTAGGTGGCGGCGGCGTGGATGGGAGAGAGGCTAGGGTTTCTCCAGGGCTAGGAGATGGATTTAAGAGGGGGGGAGAGGAGGTGGAGCACGGCAGGGGACCATGGCTCACGTTCTCTGCGTGCCACAAGACGACGATGAGGAGCTCGGTCTCCATCGAGCGAAGGGGTACGGGCCGAGGAAGGAAGGTGGGCTTGGGCTGCCAGGAAGAGAGGAAGCAGGCCAGGAAATGAGAGAGAGGAGAGAGGCCCGAACCAGGATGAATCCAAAGATGGAGAGAGAGAGGGAAAACAATTACAAGCATTGCAAAAAATATTAGTTTTGTTTTCTTAGGGTTTTGTTAAAGGAAAGAAGAGAGGATGGTTTATTATATAAACCATATGAGAGTGAAACCGAAATAGTTTTTATTTAAAAATAACTTTTATTTGATAAAATCTTGTGCATGATATGATGCATATGCCATGATGATGCATAGAAGAAAAGGAACAAGCAATTCCAATAGGGTGCTATAACAAGCTCAAACTGAACGAGAAATGGCGGTTGACGCGCCTGTCGTTGTCGAAGGGGAAAGACGTCATTGATCTGGATGCGCCGCTGGCAACGTCGGCAGGGCGTCCTATCGGCAACAAGGCTGCCAAGGCCGCCTTGGCCGACACTGCGTCGTCCGAGAAGACGCATGCGTCGATCACGAAATGCCTCGTCGAGGTCTCCTCGACCATGCTCTCCCACGACAAAAAGGCCAACGAAAGGTGGCCGGCGCTGCTCAAGAGGCAAGAGGAGAAGATGGAGCTCAAGAAACGCAGGGATGACATGTCCCTGCTGAGAGCGTCGACAGAAGGAATGGCTCCCCGGACGCGGGTGGCGCACAACTTCTTCAAAGGCCAGATCCTCGACGACATCGAAGCCAAAATGGCAGCGGCCGAGGCGGCGGCCCAGGCAGTGGCAGCAACCCCAACCCCGGAGCAAGAGCCGGCAGACGCGTCTACGACAGCATCTGCTACTACACCTGCGTCGGCCTTGATGGCGTGTATTTCACACGTTCGTTGGGCAACCCCAAGAGGAAGGTATGATGAGCACAGCAGCAAGTTTTCCCTCAGAAAGAAACCAAGGTTTATCGAACCAGGAGGAGCCAAGAAGCACGTTGAAGGTTGATGGCGGCGGGATGTAGTGCGGCGCAACACCGGAGATTCCGGCGCCAACGTGGAACCTGCACAACACAACCAAGCTACTTTGCCCCAACGAAACGAGTGAGGTTGTCAATCTCACCGGCTTGTCGTAACAAAGGATTAACCGTATTGTGTGGAAGATGATTGAGAAAACGAGTAGAAACAAGTATTGCAAGTAGATTGTATTTCGAGTAAAGAGAATTGGACCGGGGTCCACAGTTCACTAGAGGTGTCTCTCCCATAAGACGAACAAGCATGTTGGGTGAACAAACTACGGTTGGGCAATTGACAAATAAAGAGAGCATGACCATGCACATACATATCATGATGAGTATAGTGAGATTTAATTGGGCATTACGACAAAGTACATAGACCGCCATCCAACCGCATCTATGCCTAAAAAGTCCACCTTCGAGGTTATCATCCGAACCCCTCCGGTATTAAGTTGCTAAACAACGAGACAATTGCATTAAGTATGGTGCGTAATGTAATCAACAACTACATCCTTAGACATAGCATCAATGTTTTATCCCTAGTGGCAACAAGACAACACAACCTTAGAACTTTCTCGTCATCGTCCCGGTGTCAATACGAGGCATGAACCCACTATCGAGCATAAGTACTCCCTCTTGGAGTTAAAAGCATCTACTTGGCCAGAGCATCTACTAATAACGGAGAGCATGCAAGATCATAAACAACACGTAAGCATAACTTTGATAATCAACGTAACAAGTATTCTCTATTCATCGGATCCCAACAAACGCAACATATAGAATTACATATAGATGATCTTGATCATGATAGGCAGCTCACAAGATCCGACAATGATAGCACAATGGGGAGAAGACAACCATCTAGCTACTGCTATGGACCCATAGTCCAGGGGTAGACTACTCACTCATCACTCCGGAGGCGACCATGGCGGTGTAGAGTCCTCCGGGAGATGATTCCCCTCTCCGGCAGGGTGCCGGAGGCGATCTCCGAGGATCCCCCGAGATGGGATCGGCGGCGACGGCGTCTCGGTAATGTTTTACGTATCGTGGCTCTCGGATGCGGGGGTTTCGTCACGGAGGCTATTTGTAGGCGGAAGGGCAAGTCAAGAGGCGGCACGGGGGCCCACACCACGGGGCCGCGCGGCCAAGGGGGGCCGCGCCGCCCTAAGGTTTGGCTCCCCGTGGCCCCTCTTCGTCTCGTCTTCGGTCTTCCGGAAGCTTCGTGAGAAAATAGGCCTCCGGGCTTTTATTTCGTCCAATTCCGAGAATATTTCTTTACTAGGATTTCGAAACCAAAAACAGCGAAAACAACGAAGCGGCACTTCGGCATCTTGTTAATAGGTTAGTTCCGGAAAATGCACGAATATGACATAAAGTGTGCATAAAACATGTAGATAACATCAATAATGTGGCATGGAACACAAGAAATTATCGATACGTTGGAGACGTATCGGCATCCCTAAGCTTAGTTCCGCTCGTCCCGAGCGGGTAAAACGATAACAAAGATAATTTCGGAGTGACATGCCATCATAAACTTGATCATACTATTTGTAAAGCATATGTAGAGAATGCAGCGATCAAAACAATGTGTATGACATGAGTAAACAAGTGAATCATAAAGCAAAGACTTTTCATGAATAGTACTTCAAGACAAGCATCAATAAGTCTTGCATAAGAGTTAACTCATAAAGCAATAATTCAAAGTAAAGGTATTGAAGCAACACAAAAGAAGATTAAGTTTCAGCGGTTGCTTTCAACTTGTAACATGTATATCTCATGGATATTGTCAACATAGAGTAATATAATAAGTGCAATAAGCAAGTATGTAAGAATCAATGCACAGTTCACACAAGTGTTTGCTTCTTGAGGTGGAGAGAAATAGGTGAACCGACTCAACATTGAAAGTAAAAGAATGGTCCTCATAGAGGAAAAGCATCGATTGCTATATTTGTGCTAGAGCTTTGATTTTGAAAACATGAAACAATTTTGTCAACGGTAGTAATAAAGCATATGCATCATGTAAATTATATCTTATAAGTTGCAAGCCTCATGCATAGTGTACTAATAGTGCTCGCACCTTGTCCTAATTAGCTTGGACTACCCGGATTATCACCGCAATACATATGCTTTAACCAAGTTTCACAAAGGGGTACCTCTATGCCGCTCTGTACAAAGGTCTAAGGAGAAAGCTCGCATTTGGATTTCTCGCTTTTGATTATTCTCAACTTAGACATCCATACCGGGAAAACATAGACAACGAGATAATGGACTCCTCTTTTAATGCTTTAAGCATTTGACAACAATTAATTCTTTTCTCATTAGAGATTTGAGGATATTTGTCCAAAACTGAAACTTCCACCATGAATCATGGCTTTAGTTAGCGGCCCAATGTTCTTCTCTCACAATATGCATGCTCAAACCATTCAACTCGGTGTAGATCGCCCTTACTTCAGACAAGACGAACATGCATAGCAACTCACATGAAATTCAACAAAGAGTTGATGGCGTTCCCCGATAAACATGGTTATCGCACAACAAGCAACTTAATAAGAGATAAAGTGCATAATTACATATTCAATACCACAATAGTTTTTAAGCTATTTGTCCCATGAGCTATATATTGCAAAGGTGAATGATGGAATTTTAAAGGTAGCACTCAAGCAATTTACTTTGGAATGGCGGGAAAATACCATGTAGTATAGGTAGGTATGGTGGACACAAATGGCATAGTGGTTGGCTCAAGTATTTTGGATGCATGAGAAGTATTCCCTCTCGATACAAGGTTTAGGCTAGCAAGGCTTATTTGAAACAAACACAAGGATGAACGGTACAGCAAAACTCACATAAAAGACATATTGAAAGCATTATAAGACTCTACACCGTCTTCCTTGTTGTTCAAACTCAATACTAGAAATTATCTAGACCTTAGAGAAACCAAATATGCAAACCAAATTTTAGCATGCTCTATGTATTTCTTCATTAATGGGTGCAAAGCATATGATGCAAGAGCTTAAACATGAGCACAACAATTGCCAAGTATCACATTACCCAAAACATTTATAGCAATTACTACATGTATCATTTTCCAATTCCAACCATATAACAATTTAACGAAGGAGAAACTTCGCCATGAATACTATGAGTAGAAACCAAGGACATATTTGTCCATATGCTACAGCGGAGTGTGTATCTCTCCCATAAAGTGAATGCTAGGATCCATTTTATTCAAACAAAACAAAAACAAAAACAAACCGACGCTCCAAGAAAAAGCACATAAGATGTGGCCGAATAAAAATGTAGTTTCAGGGGAGGAACCTGATAATTTGTTGATGAAGAAGGGGATGCCTTGGGCATCCCCAAGCTTAGACGCTTGATTCTTCTTGATATATGCAGGGGTGAACCACCGGGTGCATCCCCAAGCTTAGAGCTTTCACTCTCCTTGATCATGTTGCATCATACTCCTCTCTTGATCCTTGAAAACTTCCTCCACACCAAACTCGAAACAACTCATTAGAGGGTTAGTGCACAATATAAATTGACATATTCAGAGGTGACACAATCATTCTTAACACTTCTGGACATTGCATAATGCTACTGGACATTAGTGGATCAAAGAAATTCATCCAACATAGCGAAAGAGGCAATGCGAAATAAAAGGCAGAATCTGTCAAAACAGAACAGTTCGTATTGACGAATTTTAAAATGGCACCAGACTTGCTCAGATGAAAATGCTCAAATTGAATGAAAGTTGCGTACATATCTGAGGATCATGCACGTAAATTGGCATAATTTTCTGAGCTTCCTGCAGGGCAGTGGGCTCAGATTCGTGACAGCAAAGAAATCTGGAACTGCGCAGTAATCCAAATCTAGTACTTACTTTTCTATCAACGGCTTAACTTGGCACAACAAAACTCAAAACTAAGATAAGGAGAGGTTGCTACAGTAGTAAACAACTTCCAAGACACAAAATAAAAACAAAGTACTGTAGGTAAAAACATGGGTTGTCTCCCATAAGCGCTTTTCTTTAACGCCTTTCAGCTAGGCGCAGAAAGTGTGACTCAAGTATTATCAAGAGATGAAGCATCAACATCATTACCAGCGGTGTTGGGAGTTTTATCAATTTTAGGCCTATAGTAATTCTTTGGTTTAGGCACCTTAGAGACATACATGAATTTTTGCTCCTTACCCACATAAGCTTTCTCATTAAATTTAAGGGAAGAAAAAGTTGAACCCAATTTTCTCATAGCTTCTTCAAGTTTACCAATTCTATGGGTTTGATTATCATGGATAGCACAAGTTTCTAGAGTAGCAATTCTTTCATTAATTCCTCCTAGGATTTTATCAAGTTTATCGGTATTATCCAAGTAATATTTCCAATTTAGTTTCAACGCTACAATTTTTCTCTATGGTTTCCAATTTTTTCATAACATCCTCAAGGGAGGTTTCACTTTTAGTTTCTTTAACAGGTGGTGTTCCAAATAAACTCTCAATAATGCAACTAGCTTCTAAAGCGGGAGCACCTAGGAAGTTACCTCCTGCGAGACAATCAAGAACATATCTATTCCAGCTAGAGATACCAACATAAAAATTCTCGAGTAGGATAGTGGTGGACTGTTTCTTAGTGCACCTATTATGGGCATCACTAATTCTATACCAAGCATCTTTTAAACATTCTCCCCCTTGTTGCTTAAATGAACGAACTTCAACTTCGGGATTACTCATTTTAGCGATAGTAAATAAAGTGAACTAGATAAAGTAAATGCAAGTAAACTAATTTTTTTGTGTTTTTGATATAGAGTGCAAGACAAGTAAATAAAGTAAAACTAGCAACTAATTTTTTTGTGTTTTGATTTAGTGCAGCAAACAAAGTAGTAAATAAAATAAAGCAAGACAAAAACAAAGTAAAGAGATTGAGAAGTGGAGACTCCCCTTGCAGCGTGTCTTGATCTCCCGGCAACGGCGCCGGAAAAAGAGCTTGATGGCGTGTATTTCACACGTTCGTTGGGCAACCCCAAGAGGAAGGTATGATGAGCACAGCAGCAAGTTTTCCCTCGGAAAGAAACCAAGGTTTATCGAACCGGGAGGAGCCAAGAAGCACGTTGAAGGTTGATGGCGGCGGGATGTAGTGCGGCGCAACACCAGAGATTCCGGCGCCAACGTGGAACCTGCACAACACAACCAAGCTACTTTGCTCCAACGAAACAGTGAGGTTGTCAATCTCATCGGCTTGCTGTAACAAAGGATTAACCGTATTGTGTGGAAGATGATTGTTTGCAGAGAAAACAGTAGAAACAAGTATTGCAGTAGATTGTATTTCAGTAAAGAGAATTGGACCGGGGTCCACAGTTCACTAGAGGTGTCTCTCCCATAAGACGAACGAGCATGTTGGGTGAACAAATTACAGTTGGGCAATTGACAAATAAAGAGAGCATGACCATGCACATACATATCATGATGAGTATAGTGAGATTTAATTGGGCATTACGACAAAGTACATAGACCGCCATCCAAGCTGCATCTATGCCTAAAAAGTCCACCTTCGAGGTTATCATCCGAACCCCCTCCGGTATTAAGTTGCTAAACAACGAGACAATTGCATTAAGTATGGTGCGTAATGTAATCAACAACTACATCCTTAGACATAGCATCAATGTTTTATCCCTAGTGGCAACGAGCACAACACAACCTTAGAACTTTACGTCACATCGTCCCGAGTGTCAATGCAGGCATGAACCCACTATCGAGCATAAGTACTCCCTCTTGGAGTTAAAAGCATCTACTTGGCCAGAGCATCTACTAATAACGGAGAGCATGCAAGATCATAAACAACACGTAAGCATAACTTTGATAATCAACATAACAAGTATTCTCTATTCATCGGATCCCAACAAACGCAACATATAGAATTACATATAGATGATCTTGATCATGATAGGCAGCTCACAAGATCCGACAATGATAGCACAATGGGGAGAAGACAACCATCTAGCTACTGCTATGGACCCATAGTCCGGGGGTAGACTACTCACTCATCACTCCGGAGGCGACCATGGCGGTGTAGAGTCCTCCGGGAGATGATTCCCCTCTCCGGCAGGGTGCCGGAGGCGATCTCCGGGATCCCCCGAGATGGGATCGGCGGCGACGGCGTCTCGGTAATGTTTTCCGTATCGTGGCTCTCGGTGCGGGGGTTTCGTCACGGAGGCTATTTGTAGGCGGAAGGGCAAGTCAAGAGGCGGCACGGGGGGCCCACACCACGGGGCCGCGCGGCCAAGGGGGGCCGCGCCGCCCTAGGGTTTGGCTCCCCGTGGCCCCTCTTCGTCTCGTCTTCGGTCTTCCGGAAGCTTCGTGAGAAAATAGGCCTGCGGGCTTTTATTTCGTCCAATTCCGAGAATATTTCTTTACTAGGATTTCTGAAACCAAAAACAGCGAGAACAACGACAGCGGCACTTCGGCATCTTGTTAATAGGTTAGTTCCAGAAAATGCACGAATATGACATAAAGTGTGCATAAAACATGTAGATAACATCAATAATGTGGCATGGAACACAAGAAATTATCGATACGTTGGAGACGTATCAGGCCTCTGCCTCGGCGTCGGCGACGGAGCAGATGGAGCATGCACATCAGGCAGATCCCGATGATTTCATCGTGATCGACGGGCCTATATCGAGTCTGGATGCGTCGCCGTCGCCCAACCCCTTCTTTTAATTTAGCATGCACCACCGGTCTGTAATATGATCGTGCGCCCAGTACTTTGATCTCCGTTACTCTGATCGCGACGATTCGGCGGGAACGATCTTTTTTGAATGCAAACTATTTGAATTTCTGATTCAGAACGGTGTTTGGAGGACGCGGCTGGGGAGCGACGTCCCCCAAACGCGACACGAACAAAACACGTCCCCCAAACGCTCGATTCGGCGCCGTTTGGGGGATGGTTTGAGGAACGCGACTGGAGATGCTCTTAGAATCCATGTGTGCAGTCCCTCATTCACTAAGGAATACAATAATTAGCTACACATGGGCTGACAGTAGGGGATGTTGTTTTCTCGTACTTAATCTTATCTGTACACGTGTGTGAGTTACAAAAATTTTGAATATTAGTAATTGGCTGAGGTGGCGGGACCGATGAGGTGGCATATTTGCATGTTGAGAGAAATATGTTAGTTGGGATGAACTTCTTAGTTATATAGGATTATTTGTGCTATCAGGTCACTAGCGAGCTCTCCCGCGAGGTCAGTTTAGCTACAATTAATAGCACGGAGATTTTGCTACGATGTGTCCGGCGATATCTCCAGTGTGTCTCCGGCGAGGTCTCCGGTAGGTCTCTGGCAATGTCTACGTCCTACTAGTATTTTCTATTTTATTACTAGGCGAGCGGGAGGTTTTTTGTTGCAACTCTCCTTTTGTTTTAGTCGAATTGATTTTTGCTTCAATCAAGACGTTTTTTGCTGCGACAAAGCAAAGTCACACATTGTAAAATAACGAATTTGCTAAGTTTCAGTCAGCTGAAACTTATGTTATGTCTCAGTCGTTTTTTTGTCCGTTGGATCTTTACATGCATCAAGATTTGTGTCATCCCGCTTTTTGGCCGTCAGCCCGTTATGTTGTCTTGTTGGGCCCAGATTGTTGTTTTGGGTAGTTGTTGGGCTTTTTTTGTTGCCTAACGTTGCCTGTGTGGGTCCCGCTTGTCTGTCTCTCGTAGTTGTGAGCGTATCCATTCCCCTGTCTCACCGCTTTTCGTCTCCTATCCATCCATTCCCCTGTTCAAACCACGGAGCGAGACGACCGACGCAGAGGGAGAAGCAGGGGACGGGGGGCGAGGCGTTGCTGCCGTCGGTGGGGAGGCGTCTCCGGCGTCGGTGGGGAGGCGTCGCCGGCGTCGCAGGAGGGAGGCGTCGCCGCCGTCGCAGGAGGGAGGCGTCGCCGCCGTCGCTTGATGGAGGACTCGGCGGCGTCGCAGGAGGGAGGTTTCGCCGGCGACGAAGGATGGATGGGTTCGCCGCCTCGGAGGAGTGAGGCGTCTCCGGCGTTGGAGGCGGTCAGGATATCGACGGGGGAGGTCGGGATATCTCGCTGGTTTTTGTCTCTGTTTTTGCTATTTGCTGACCAAATCTGGGTCTCTATTCGTCGAATCCCTATGTAACCAGCCTTGAATATCCTGTCTATATGATGATAGTAGTCGATTATGTTTGTTTTTTGAGCATTAAGGTTGGTTCATGGATAGATCTGGTAGTTTTGTGGTATGTTCGTGTGCGTTTTTCGGGATGGGATTTGTGTTTGCCTTGTTGTTTGTTCATGTCGTTTCACTTGCTATTTGAAACCTGGAAGGATTAGGGAGAAATTAGTTGTCCTCTTGTGTGGGTTCGTTGTGTAGTTGGTGCGAATTTCGTGGAGCCCCGTCTGGTAGTGTTTTTATAGTTTTTCGAAGTGAAATTGGTTGGTCAGTCTTGCATGCCTAGTATACTGCTGTAATGAGTGTGAAGCTAATGCAGCTGATTTAACAACTCGGGATGGGTTTGTGCACGATGAGTCCGAAGCGAAGTAGCTTTTGCTGGTGTACTTCAACTCTGGAATGCTGGCCTTTGGAGTATGACATGACCATCTATATTGCGGTTGTGAATTGAAGGCTGGACTGTAGAAATTATCTTTTGTGCCCACTCTCGGTTTTATTTTGAGCTATTGTACTTGAACTACGAAATGGTTGGATTAGTTTGTCATTGTTCATGTTGGAATTTGTTCATATCTCCCCTGCCCTCTTAGATGTTATATGGTTTGTTATGGTCCATCGCAAATATTGCTCGCCCAATTCCCATACTCATCCGCAATTCCCATACCCATATCAATTCGCTAGGTCTGTTTTTAAATTAGCCGTTGTTTCGATGACCATGTATTGCGAGACAAACGTCACTCGTCTCTCGGCGCCATGAAGCTATCTGAATACCTTCCTCCCTCACTACATCTCGGAGATAACACCAGTAGCTGGTCCTGTTTTTTAAGTTGCTTAATGATTGGATTAACATAGTTTCAATCTGCCTATAGTCATGTTTAATTGTGTAGTTGTCTTGAGTAATTGAAAGTAAAGTCAGTGGTGAGAACAAATAGTTTTAAACTGCTTTGGATGCGTGTATCCTAAATTTAGTTTGCAAGGTACTACCCCTTTTGGTCATGTTTTTTCATCTTTTGTCTGATTCTTTTGCTAGTGATCATGGATACTGAAGTACAAATGGATTATTCATTTGATGGGAATTATATCAATGATGGCCATCAGAATGTTGCAGAAAGTGAAGTCAATCATTATGATTATGTGAGTGATGATAATTTGTCGCAGGAGATTATAAGGCTGGTATGATCTTTTTGATCTTTTTTTTGCTTTTTGCTCCTGTTGAAACTGAATTTGTTACTTTTGCTATTATATTTGGAGCTTCAATTTTTTATATCTGAGCATTCTCTTTTACTTTTTTTTATAGATTATCAATAGTATTCAAAAGAAAGAGAGACGTAATAGTGCTAAGAAGCAGAAGAGAAAGGTTAGTATTGTTCCTTTTCTGTGATTTTCTCATTTTGTATTTAATTTTCATGTGTTTTCTTTTGTTTCATAGTCCTAACTTTGGATTGGCATGTATAAAATTATCTCAATTGCAACTCGTGTCACAACTGTCCATATTTATATATTACTTGCAACCTTAGTCACAACTCGTATTGACATCTATAAACTTAGTGCTTTTTATCAAGTTGTTTTTGTCAAATAATACGCCAGTTGCAACGACAGTTGCAGTTGACGTATACCTGAAGCCCTAGTGATAGCTATCATTTTTCTTTTTTTGACCATGCAGCCCTAGTGCATTTTTAGGACACAAGTATTTTTTGGAGGTGCATTTTTTAGGACACAAGTGTGCCAGTGATGAGTTAGTTTTGTAGCCCTAGCCGAAACTAACATATTTTTTTGACATTACAATTGCAACACTATATGCAACTGAAGTAATATTATTTTTAGTTCTTTACATGTTTTTTGTCTAGTTGCAACTTTAGTTGGAATTGCTCCTTTTTACATAGTCAATTATGCTAATTGCAACCTTAGTTGCAACTATATCACTAGTTAGATTAATCAATTGATTAGGAAGCCGTCTAGTTGCAACCCTACTCGTAATCGCCTTTTATTGAAATTCTTATGTCAGTTTCAAGCATAGTTGCAAATCCTTTTTTGATTTTCCACCAGCATTGCATACCAAGTTTCAATACTGGTCGAACTCAAGTTCCGATACTTTTTGTCTAGTAGGAAATCAAAATGAGTGTTATGCCAGTTTCAAAATTACTTGCAACTCCCTTTTTCTCTCTGTTAAGTTTCAAACGAGTCATAACCTATGAATTTCTCGAGTTGCAACTCAAGTTGCGACAGATAGTGTGAGTTGCAAGTTTCAACCACACTTGCAAATGAGTCAGGACTATAGCTTTTTGTAGTTGCACTTTTGCAATTTAGTGTGTACTTCGTTGTTTAATTTTATACGATGATCAGTTCTCACTTCTTATTAGTTCTGTCAGTTCTCACTTCTTCCTTTTTATGTTTCTTTATTTTGGTAGAGGTATAATTTTGCAAGATCTGAAGTTAATGGCGAGTGAAGCGGATAATGAGTTAAAAGCTTATAGCGGATGCGATATCTCGTTCTTAAACAAAGTGTTAAGAGCAGTTCGTTCTAATAGCAACTATGTGCGTCTTGTCAATTGGATGGGTTTTGGCGAGGTTCGAATATGGATGATTGTTGCGTGCCAAGGGCGTTTGTTCAATGGGTTGCGAGACAATGTTTCTTGTTACGATGAAGCTATTCAACTTGGCTCCAAATCAATCAAGTTGTCACCCGAAGCGATTGTTGATACTTTTGGAACTCCTTCTGGTGAAATCCTTGTTGATAGTGATGAAGAATTAGGAAAAGCTGCTTTTCTTGCTCTCTTTGGCCTTATTGATGTTCCTTCAATCAAATTCTTTGGGAAAAAAATTCTGTCTAAGGAGGTTCTCCCCGATGATGTTTTTTGCCGTTGTTTCATGGCGGTTTGTTTAGGAACTCTCTTCCGTCCAAACTCAAACACAAAAATTAGTACCAAGTACATGGGAGCTCTAGTAGTTGTTGATAGAATAAAAGATCGCAAGCTGGTCCAAGTTTATTCATGAGTGGATGATGATTTACATCGGGAAGTACCGGAATGACCCACTTAATGCAAAACAACTGAATCGAACTCTTGGTGGATGTATTTATCTTTTAGCGGTATGATTATTCTTGTCTTATTTTTAGTTTGTTAGTTTTCTATGAGCCACTTAGTTTGTTAGTTCTTTTTCATAACTAATTTTGGTTTGGTTTTTCCAGATTCGTTGTCTTGATTTTGTGGACTTCGAGTCCAATTCATATACCGTCAACATTGCCAAGAATCAGAATCTGGAAAGGGAATTTAATTAAAGTCTTCAGTGACATGTTCATTGGCACTAATGGAAAATACGGCGCATATCCAGTAAGTTATCTCTTTTCTTTTTTTCCTTATTATTTTTTTTTATCAGTAATGCTTATGTTTTATCAGGAATAATAACCTTTTATATCATTTCTTAGATCAAGGATATATCTGAAACATGTTACTCAACAAATACCAACAGTACAAGTGAGTTTGCATGGTCCAATGAAATTATGAACCAGTCATTACATGCAGCTCTTGGTGGTCTTGTTAACAACAAGGTACCCATAGCACAGTAGTTTATATTATTATTTAAATGTCCCTTTTTTTATAACTTTTCCGAATTGTTGGTACATTTTCTTTTCTTCAGTTGAAGGAAGATATTTCTTCTTCATTCATAAGTATCATGAAAGATGAAGAAAAAAGTTTTTGTATGAAAGCTCAAGAGCTAGTTGTTAAAGTGGTTCAAGCTTTTCAATCAAATAACTTTGGATCCCATGATACTTTGAAGTTGAATTGTTCCGATGATGGCTCTGAGAAAACTGCAATAGATTCTCGCACTACCGAAAAGTTGCCATCTAGTGACCAAGAAATAGCTAGCGATGGTAAATTTTTTGTCATTTCTAATTAGCATGTATTCTTTTTCTTTTTTTTGGATCATTGATTCCTGTAAATAATAACTTCATTTTTATCTGTTAAGAGTAACATCATTTTTTATCTGTTTTGGATCTGTATAGAGGGTGCTTTATATCATAGGAAAAGGAGACGAATAGTATTGAATAATACTTCACAGCATTCAAGTAATTCCCAAACAGGCAACATGAGTCTTGAGGAAAACAATGTACCATTCAAGGTAGAATGGCAAATGAAAACTAGTTCAAAGCATTTTTTTGGAGTGTCTCTTATATACTCTCCTTTTTGATTGTTTTCTCTTATATCTTTTGAAGGATATACCTGGAAATGCAAATATTGTGTCCCAACCTGTTCACTCAGCAAGTCTTGGATATATGCTGCCCGCAAATATTAATTCACAGAGAGCATCAATTGATGATGATTTATCTTCTCGACAAGTTAACGGACCCACTCAAAAAGTTTGTGTAAAAGAAGGTAGATTTCAAATCTTCAATAGTTATTTTCAATTTATTTTTCCATCAGTTATTGATAATATCATTTTGTTTTTTTCACGAAGTTTTCTCTTAATCCACTGTTTTTCTTTGTTTTTGTTCAGTAACGTCAGTAAAGATGGATTTGAATAAAAAATGTATTGAACAAGAACAAGAAGAATTCAATGGATTCAACACAACTAATATTGAGCAGGTAAAATTATACAGTCCCACACCCGTTTCAGTATCAACTTGTCTGTTTAATATTCACAATAGGAATTGTCAATTCAAGCTCCCGTGGAAAGACTTTTTTCCCCTTGCTGGCTCTATTTTCACTTTGTCTTTTTGTCCCATGTTGTTGTTGATTTCCCATAGCAGGAAATTAATATTCCATTCATACCATCTGAACACTCAGTTTTAATGTTTTTATTATTAAATAAGTGTTCTAGAATTGGATTTGTACTTTATTTTTGTATATGAAATTTGTGTGGCGTCATTAACAGTATACTTCTTTATTATAATTACAGCTCACACCAACTAAAACACTGTGGCATCCTTCAAGAAAACAAGGATCAAAAAGAGGCAGGCAGATCAATGGATGTTGATGCTCTCAATATCCAGAACTTTGGTACTGTTTTTTGTTTTAGTATTGTTTTTTATTAGCTAAAAACCATTTGTTTAATTGATTTTACTTCATATATCATTAGGTTTTTATCATTGCTCTGAATGCTTATACCGAAACACATATTTTGCGAGAGAATAGAGGAGAATATCTAGAGATTGCACGACACAAGTACTATTGGAATGACACTCGGAATATCATTTAGGTTGTTAGAAGATGAGGATGACATGGGAAAATCAATTCAAGAGCCTGAATTGTTTCGTCCAATTGGTATGAATGATTACACATATAACAAGCAGATTGAGGTATATTTGTAGAGCCATATTTATCATTTTTAAGTCTGTTTTTCTTACATTTTTATATGTTTTGTAATATATTTTTTTCTCATCATTCTGCAATTTCACAGTTAGCTATATTGAACTGCAAGAAGAATTTGAGCAGCACATGTTCAATCAAACAAACTGACACTCATTCTGTTACCAAGATAGATAGTACACCAGAGGTGCAAATCTACTTGCAGATTTTTTTCAGCTTAACTTGTATTAATTGTTGTCTCATATATTTATGTTGTTTTAAATTATATTATTTTTGTCATCGAGAGAATTGACACTTCCGAATGTGACACTACCATTCAATGTGCACAAAATCAGCCTAGTGTTACTGGTCTTACCAACTCCCCAAGATGGCCATCCAAATTGGGTCATGATTTTATAGATCTTGTAAGTTGTGTTTTACTTTTGTTCTTTTAAAGAGCAAATTTTGTTTTTCTAAGTATTTTACTTTTGCTTTTTTTCTCTTGTTTCTAGGTTTCGCCAGAAACACATGACAGATATATAGATTCTGTGGATCAACATGATACTTCATATAAATCAACACCTCTGAGATTCTTGAACTTTCTTTTATGTCAATTATTCTAATTTAAAGATAATAGTGATTTTTTGATATATTCTTGCCTTTTTTCCTTTCTTTTCCTGCTATAATAATGCAGAGCTACAACAGAGCTTCAATTGTTGGCCGTAGGCTTTTTGAAGGGAATCAGAATTATGATTCCAGCTCGATGTGCAAGAGTCCTGTCAAGCAAATGTTGAACAACTTTGGCAAGGTATGCACATGATAAAATTCATGTCTTCTACTTTATTATCATTGCCATTTTTTAGTAACATGAGTTGAAAGCGCAAGACTAATCTGCCTAGTTGCAACTTGAATCGCAACTGCCAAAATAAGCCAGTTTCAACCGGTGTCGCAACTGACTGATTTATAGCCTTATTTATTTTTGACATGTATTTTACTTGCAACCTTAGTCACCACTTGGATTGGCATCTATAAACTTTAGTGCTTTTATTCAAATTTTTCTGTCAAATAAGTTGCAACTCATGTTGCAACTATCTTTATAATATGCACCTTTTTATCAACCTGAGCTTGCAAATACCAAAAACAAGCCAGTTGCAACCCATGTTGCAACTGATAGTTTTATATATTTGGAGGCTTTTACTTGCAACCTTAGTCGCAACTCAGATTATCATTCCTTATATATTACTTGCAACCTTAGTGACAACTCAGATTATCTCAATTGCAACTCTTGTCGCAACTGTCCGTCTTATATTACTTGCAACCGTCTCAACTCAGATTGGCATTCTGAATTGCAACTCATCTCGCAACTGTCCGTCTTTTATATATTACTTGCAACCTTATTCACAACTCGGATCGGCATCTATAAACTTATCTGAATTGCAACTCATGTCGCAATCGTCCGTATTTATATATTACTTGCAACCTTAATAGCAACCATTTGTCAAATAATATGCTTATTCAAGGGGGTTTGTCAAATAATATCTGATTGGCATCTATAAACTTAGCGCTTTATCAAGGGGGTTTGTCAAATAATATGCCAGTTGCAACAACAGTTGTAATTGAGCTTAACCTGCAGCCGTAGTGACAGCTAGCATTTTTCCAAGCATAGTTTCAAGCATAGTTGGAACACTGGTAGAACTCAAGTTCCAATTCAAAATGAGTGTTATGTCAGTTTAAAATTTACTTGCCACTCCCTCCCTATTATCTCTGTTAAGTTTCAAAATGAGTCGCAACCTATGAATTCTTGAGTTGCAACTCAAGTTGCAACAACTCTTGTAATCGAGTCACGAGTTGCAACCACACATGCAACTCAGTCACGACTATAGCTTTTCTTAGTTGCACTTTGCAATTTAGTATGTACTTATGTTGTTTAATTTTGTAATTCAGGAGTCATTGTCACCGTAAGTTCAGATTTTGGGTGAAAAATCATTCAAAGAGAACTGCAATACTATGAATGATGAAGCAGAAAAGTTGTATAATACTAGCTTGTCACTTGGGAGTTCCTCATGGCATGAGAAAGAAAATGTGCTTCCGCAACGAATACCACAGCGCAGCAAGTACATATGTTCACCTTTTGATGTTAACCCAAGCCCCGCAGTGGCAGTACAACCTTTTCAGCAAAAAATTTGGGAAGTCGTCACTTCTCCGTGTGATGTAGAACCCGATAGATTGTAAGTTTATCTATATAATTTTTTTTATATTTTTTATTGAGTTTTGCGAGTCTCTAAACAAGTTACTTTGATTTTTAATGTCTTGCGGGATATGGGCAATTAACATTGATAATATAAGAGTATCCATGTTGCAGTTAGGAAACTCAATGAAAGTAAACGGTTGGGTTGAGGCTTGGCTAATGAATGCATTCTGTCGCAAATTATTCAAAGACAAGCATCCTAGAAAATCTAACAAGCATTTCTTCTTCAATACTACTTCGGTAAGTCTATTTTGCTGAAACTAGTATTTGTTTTTCAGTTTACTTGTACAAGAGTAAATCATTTATGATTCAGTTTTCTATATCTTAAACAGGATTATCTTCTTGAAAAATGGAAAAATGAAGAAACTAGGATAATTTGGAAACGTAAAGCGAGTAGAATCATTCACCTTATCAAATAAAGCCGGATCATTGCACTTGTCGGATGGGGTATTTTCTTGTTCTTCTATGATCCAGTTGATTCATTATCTCGTTGTTTCTATTATTCTAGTTTATCTAATTTTGTATTTTTATATGTCTGCAACTGTATTTCCCTAGTGTGTTTGATGATCATTGGTTCGTGTTCATGGTTGACATCAAATATCGCAACTTCATATTCCTAGATTCATATTATTCTCAACAATCTAGTTATCGAAGAAAGTTGCAAACTTGTCTGGTAATAACAAATTTCTTTTGTAGTTTCTTTTTTGTAATCCTTTCTTGAATTTTGCCTCTTGCTAGTAATACCTATCATTGTTTTTGTGCATGAAACAGATTAAAAACTTCAAGGCAACCTGGAACGAGGCCGGCCTAAAGAATTTGGACTTCAACGGTTTTGGAGTAGCATATCCAAATGTACCTAAGCAAAAGAATGGGTATGCATTGTTTTTTCCTCGTGGCACTTTCTTCGATTCCTTTTTATGCATTTTTAGATGTTGTGCTTCTATTCACCTTGTCTTTTATTTGTCTCGTCTTCCCCACGTAAATGATTGTGGAATTTTCAGCATGAAGTATCTGGAACTCTTTACTGCTAGAAATCCTGCTCAGTGCTCATTTTCTCATTTGGACATCACGGCGTTTCGTATGAAATATGCTCATGACATCTTTATGTGTGACTACAATGTTGAGAATGATGCAAAAAAATTAGCCGTTCAGTTTTGTTCATAGGTATAGTGTTATATTTTTAGGTGTATATTACAATTGTTTGCTAATGAATTTTCTCATAACTAAATTTATTTGTGTTTGTGGTATTGTCAGGAGAAGAAAATCAAAAGAAGACATGAAAATGGTGAACAACAAACAAAGTTGCTGAATAAGTCTGTGAATATACTACCAAAGTGACTACCCCGAGTGCTTGAAATAGTTAATGATTTGTAGTTTGTTCCTTCTCTTCCGTAAATTCAAAGAGACGTGTATATAAGTACGTCGCCTCGTTATCGGAGAACATGGCATGTTATCTCAGACCTTTTGAGTGTTATCGGAGAACAACGTTTTAGTGTCTTTGTTTCTTTCGAGTGTTATGAATGTCTTCTTTTTATTCAAATAGTTATGTTCATGGTGTGCTTTATATGTTTTTGACATTCACATTATCTGTGTTGTTTGAACTTTTTCTGGATATGCGGAAACATGCCTCCGGTTGTTTTACTTTCTTTTTCTATAAGTACCATGACAACTCGCATATTTTTCACTTTTCATAAGTAAAGACATGTATGACAAGCTTTTGTTAAGAAATGCGTAAGACATATCGGAATCCGACACAGAGAAGAAATGCAGAAGCTTTTTTCCAGGTATGACTAGTACTATTACATTTATTTGCTCCAGTATCTCAGATTCATTGTTTAGAATCTACTTCACAACATCAATAAATAGCTAGAATCTTTTTCACACAAATCTCCAGCTTGCTTTTTTTAGAGGCATGTTTTCCCCTGGCTTTTTGACGATGTCTTCTTCTTGTTGCCTGTTGATTTCACCTGGTTTCTCTTTTGTGTTTGCTTCTTTGTTGTATTCTCAGCATCAGCTTTACCTGCAACAAAATGAAAATTCTCTAGGAATTAGTTTCTAAACATTATAAACATAGGAAATACTTTTATAATTGCTCTTTTTTAGCTAATTTTTTTTTACCCGCTGTTTTCTTGTTGCTGGTTTTGACACTTTTCTCAAAAAATGACTTGGGTATGTGCCTCATTGTACATGTAGCAATGTTATGGTTATGTGAACCACAGTGGCTGCATGTAATTTGATTTTTTGACATCAATTCTTCAACGAATGTCCTTTGTCGTTTAGAATTTTCTGGACGTCCTTTCGAAGGAACAACATCAGGATCTTGTAGGTTATCTGGGAAACCATCTTTATGTTGCTGTTCTCTTGGTTTTTGCTGTTCACTTGTTGCAGATGGTTGTTTGCCCTTTTCTCTTTTCTGGAATTCCGCAGTTTCATCTTCTTGAGTCATCTCATCTAGTCTGTCCTCTATCCTTTTGATTTCATCCAGCAAGAACAAGTATTTCCTTTCGACCACGAGCTCCTTCGGAGGCAACATTGCAAAATTTCCTAGATAGCACGCAAGATCTCGTATGTTTGTTACTTGTTGTTAGATCTATTGGGATGGACTCGCTTATCTCTGATGTATTTTCTATCTTTTGGCCTCCACCTACCGATGTAATACTTTTCAGGAAGTTCTGACAAGTTAAGGTGGATGAGGACCCTCAGTATATGTGCACATATTATGCCATCCTTCTCAAACTTGCAGCATATGCAGGCGAATTCTTCTGCTTGTAGGTTTACAGAAACAAGGTACTTTCTGGACCTGAAATCTTGCAGTTGTAGCATAGGTGTCTTGTAGACCTCATACCTGACAAACTTTTGAACTTCCTGAACATGCAATTTTGTTGTGAACATTATTTGTTTTTGGAACCGATAGAATATCTTCCGGTTGTACATGCGACCAGCTTGAAGTTCTATCTCGCTACGCACCCAATAGTCCGGCTCTGTTATCCTTGTTACTGAATCTTGTTCTCTTTCCAATTCCTCTATGTTTTCAGATATTTTCTGGTACTCACCCAAGAAGCTGATAACACTATATGTAGACCCCACATTGTCTTTGAAGATTGCATTAGTTCCCTCACTTCTAGCAGTTGAGTGAATGAAAGGTAAGAAGTTATGCTTGAAGTAAACGGGGACAAACTTCGCTCTGTTTTCCCACATAATTTTCAAGTATTTCAGGTGTCCAACATTGTATCTGGAAATCATCTCTGGCCACAAATGCTCAAATTCAGCTATAGTCAGCGAGTTGCGCAGAATGTCAGAGAAATCTGCATGAAGGTTTGGTATTTTACTGAAGCTTCCTCCACACTTTTCTTCCGACTTTCTCTTGATATGGAAGAAGCAGTTTCTATGACAAGTTTGTTTGAAAACTTCATCTATTGCTTTTGCCATTGCAGCATCTTGATCTGTGATAATTGTTGCAGGATGCTTCCCTCCCATACATATGAGGAATTCCTCGAATAGCCACTCAAAGGTACTTGCTTGTTCATTATTGATTATTGCACAAGCAAATAGGCAGTTGTGGCCATGTCCTGTCACTCCGACAAAAGGAGCAAATGGGAGGTTATACTTGTTAGTCTTGAATGTTGTGTCGAAGCTAAGGCAATCACCGTATAAGTCATACATGTGTCGAGAAAATCCATCAGACCAAAATATGCATTTGACCTTGTTCCCTTCTCCAAGATCAAAATTATAGTAGAACCTTGGATCTTCTTCTTGCCTCTCGCCTAAAATAAGATAGAACTTTCATCATATCATTTGTGTTGTCTTCTAATCTGATTGCAGTCATGACATTGCTCACATATTTCTTGTTGTAAGGAACATTCTTTGGCTTTCCTCCTCGCAGGTATGTGAGTATTGCCATTATCTTTCGTGCTGGAAGCTTCACAGAAGTGAAAGTGCGAATGAAGAGCTTCTCTTGATCAGTCATATGTCTATGGGATGCCAGGAATTTGCTCTCATCGTGGCGGCTTAACTCATGGTTGTGGTGCAACTCTAGGTTTGTGACAACCCACTTGTCTCCTTTTAGTGTAACCACCATTTTGGCTTTGCAACCCGAAACAGGATTTACATTTCTTCTCCTTTTTCTTGTTTTAGGTGGCGGTCCAGTAACCAGCTCTCTGTTGGTTTCTCTCTTGTCTCTTCTTCTTCCTTTCCTCAATTACCTCAGGAGCAACTACTTTGCCAAACTTACTGCATGTGTAAGTTCTTCTCGTGCCAATAGCATTTCCAATATTTTTGCCTTTGTAGTTTCCCGCTTTCTTCACAGAGAATACACAAATTGAAGCATATTCATTGTAAAATTTGTAGGCTTCCTCTTCAGTGTTAAATACCATGTTTAAGTGTGGAGCATGATGCCCAGTAACTTCCTGACTAGCTTGTAATGCTGCAACAACACTTTCATTTTCAAGGAAAATACGGATATCTTCTTGAGTTAGCTTCTCCACTCCTTCGAGCATGTCCATATCTACTTCTTCACCATCTTCATTACTTGTGAGTTTCATTGTCGAAACTGTTTTTTTCCTCTGGAATATGCTGCTTATTATGTACTGGATCATTATTCTGATTTTCATTGTCATCGAATTGCCAATTGTAGTAGCTATCTGAACCATAATTCGGCAAATCTTCATTTCCAATATTTGTCTCATCTTCAGCTAATTCTTCATCCTCATCACCAAATACTGGTTGCTCATAAGCTTCTTCTTCTTCTTGTACATCTAGGAGCGTAGACTGGGAACTTGCATATCTGCCAGTTATCATAAATGTCTTGTTCTGCACATTTTTTCAATTTTTGGTTATCTATAATATGCAACTAAAGATAATCCACAGCTAATTTGTAGTCACAGTTATCTTTTTTACCTCCGAACCCATTCCCTCTTCCATTCCATTGAAATTGCTTTGTAAATAACTCTGCAAATTTATATTTTTACAATAATAGTCGGTTTAAACAACCAGGAACTTTGTTATAACAACATTTTCCCTGCGCTATGTATGTTGCTTCTTACCTGTGATGTTGATGGTGCTTCGACAGACAACAACATTTCCGTGAAGGACATACCATTACCTTGTGATAAGGATATCTTCATTTTTAGTTTCAGATAAGTCACTAAATCCATCTGTCATCCCATTATCCCATATTTCAATGTTTTTTATGATCATATAATTATGTACTAAAGTTAGTATGGAACAACTTACAGCATAGTGATCTTCAAGGTCACCTTGTTCAGCTTCCTTTGAGTTGTAGTCATATGTCCATGTTGCTGTCTTAGTCTAAACATCAAGTTCATTAAAACATATGTTAGTTGACAAAGTTGAGTTGTAATTAATGTTTTGATATGTAGTTCAGAAAGTAAATCAAAGTAACCTGCATGTTAACATAGTTGTTGTTCAAAGTATAGCTTGCTGTGCGAGCTTCAGTTTCTTTCTGCATGGAAAAATAATAGCCATATAATTCCAATTTATTCTGCTCTTGTATATAGTATTGACAATTAATGCCAGAAATAAACAACTTTTTTGCTAGAAATAAAAACTACTGTGACACAACAAACTACTACTTATATAGTCTTGGAAATAATGCGAGAAGTAATCAATTTTGTTTGCTAGAAATAGAAACTACTGTCCACAAATTCGGCTTCTGTATTTGCTCTGAATTTGCTTTCTTCTGGCGGTGACTACTTTCTTGTTGGAATTGAGTTCCACATTGTCCTCTCCAATTTAGTGACAGTTTTTCCTCTGTGTCTTGTTATTACCTGCTTTTTTTTTTGTTTTCAAATTTGTTTTTGTTATTCAACCTGCTCTAACCAACTATTATTACGTCTCTACAAATTCTGATAACAGCGATACAAAAGGATGCAACCTGCAGCGATGTTTTCTGCTTCTCATGTAGGACGTGTTAGACAACGAAGATGCAATAGTCAGGTTAGCTATGTCATGATCATATTTTTCGCTTGCTTTCCGTGTTCAGCAAGTTGGGACACATCAATGTTTGTTTTACTTATAGTCGGGAGCTTCTTAACACAGTAACATTAGATCACTTGTTGCTGGTAAGGCTCAGTATATTTTGCTATGTTCAAATACTTCCGTCTGAAGAAGTGCAAATGCATTTTGGGTCGATATGTAGATGCTTTTTGCCGGTAAAATAAGTGTAGAACATGCAAATGTGAGGTATAATTATTAAATCATGAGCATAGTTGGTCAGACATATGTACATGCTTGCATGTTTTGGGCACATGCTCAGGAGGAACATGAGCAAACCTGGATGCACATACCAGATTTTGAATGCAATGGACAAATTTTTGAATGCACGTACTCGAACTGGATGATGTATGTAGTCAATATTAACTTGTAGTCAATATAAATTGCAGGTACACGCATAACTTCTTTTTAGAGAGAGAGTTACCTGATTCAGGCAGAAGGTGTTATAATTCTTGCTACTGCTTCCTGCAACTTCCAGGTATGGGTACTTTGGTATCTGGAATTGTATGCAGTGTTGGATTCATAACTCAGTATATAAGCTTTCATACAAATTTGCTTTTATAAAAATCTGCCTCCAAATTTGTATGCAGTGTTGGATTCATGAGCCATTTTTGTTTTGTGCTGTTTACCTGTGTCCCTATTATGAAATCAGCCTCCAAATTCGAATCTGTTGCAAATGAAATCAGCTATTAGTTCGAATCTGTTGCAATACTATCTTTTTCGACCTCTTTGTTGTTGATGCATCAGGTTTTAGCAAGGATCATCGACTGATGAAGGTTTGGGCAAGATTTTTGGGGAAAGAGTTTGGCAGAAAGTCAGATCGAAGAAGCCCAAGATTTTTGGGGAAAGGGTTTGGAGAATTTACCATGGTAAGCCTCGTCTCCTTTATCCATTGTTCTAGTTTTTTCATGAACTAGCTCCCCTCCGTCAGATCTGTTCATTCATTCTCCTTCCTGTAGTTTAGCTAGAGGTGGAAGAAAGGAAACGAATCTGGGAGTGGTTATCGTGTCTGTTTTCTCGTACTCGACAGGGATCTAGAAGTGGTTGATTTCGTGTGCTTCAAGTTGGGCTTCCTGTAGTTTAGTTGGGCTTTTTTGGGCACAGCAAAAAAGGTTTCAGAAACCTGAAGAAGCCCAAGAACAAAACTGGACAACAACCTGGAACAAAACTGGCCCAACAAGGACAACTGGACAACCCAGGTCAAACAGATTCAAAAGAAACGGGAATGACGTCAATTGACTGAGACATAGCTTATGTCTCAGTCGACTGAGCGTTAAAGACTCCCGTAAAATAAATGCTATATTAAATTACTAAATGCAAAATTGTAAAATAAAGTACTAGATGAAAGAGTGGTGAACTTATGTTGTCCGATTGGGGACAGAAAATTAAACTTATGGTCTTATGTTATGTACTCTGCTTGGGATGTTGCGTATAATGCACGGTCTTCAGTATACTTATATACGCCGAACTCCTTTTGGTTACGTCGCTAGTCCAACAGGTTCTAGGATTGGAACGAGAATCGACGCCGACTGTGGTCAAGTGATAGATTCAGCCAGAAATTCGTCCGTATCCGTTTTGTTTCCGCCTTTCCGGATCCGACTCGAACACACGAGTACACCGGACGGGGCATGCAGGGGTCCTCCACAAATATATATACAGCGCCAAATCGATAGCCATCTCTCTTGTGTTTCCTTTTGCTACTGCTACGTCTTTTCGCCCTAGCTCTGCTTGAACCGATCGTCATCGGCATGGCGACGAAGGGAGCGGGCGCCACCTCGGTCGATCGCCGGCACCGCGCACACGACATGCTGGACTCCGCCTGCGCCGACCGCGGCTACGCTCTGCGGTGGTGCGAGCAGGCGCGGGAGATGTACAAGGCCGACGGCGACATGAAGGAGGCGCGCCTCCTCCTGCGCAGCGCCCTCGGATGCAGCAGGGTGGCCGACGACTACGCCTCCGTCTACAAAGCGTGGATCGCCATGGAGCTGCACGACGGCAACGTCGAAGCCGCCAGGGGCCTGTTCCACGAGTGGGGCAGCCGCATATACGCCGGCGAGGACGACAGCGGCGTCGACTTCTGGTGCATGTTCATCAACTTCGAGGTTTGGAACGGAGGCGCCGACCGTGCGCGAGCTGTCGCCAGGGTGGCCGCGGAGACCTGCCCCGGCGATCCCACCATCTACGCCAAGTGCCTCAAGGTGGAGGTGCTCTTCAGGCACGGCGACCGCGTGCTCGCCCACAATCTCAACAACTTCGCCATGGATGTCGACTGCAAGGATTGGGTGGCGCATTACCAGGTGCGAGCATTCCACCACAACGATAACGACAACTGCAAGGCCAAGCGGCTCGGCGGCGGCTTCTTCTTGGACAGGATGTGCCGCGGCGTCAGGCGGCTCGTGCGACGACTTGGGTACCGGCCGCTTCATGCAGCATCTACGACAATATGCCTCTCCGTGTAGATCATTGATCCATGCCTTGGCCCTTGCCAAGGCTGCTTTGTAATTTTCAAAGTTTCTGTCTTGTAAAGGTACAAATTTGTAAACACTAAACAGTGGTGTAATTTGACGCCAATGGTGATCACTTTAGCATCGATGCTACATCTGGTTCATAATATCTACTGTACTTTATTGTTTTGTGTTCTTGTTTAAGCTTACCAGGACTCGCTGTGCGCTACGATTGATGCCTTCCTTTTTTTTCTTGGTTAGTGTTTGACTTTCCAAGTTCAGATCTGGGTGCCAGAGTTCAACTGGCACTGAATCTTCTTTTCCTGAACGCCGATCCGTACTGAAGTCATATGTATATGTAAATAAGATTAGTGTAAACACTTATCAAACTTTTACCGTTATGCATCAAACCAAATAAACCAGCCTGCAAAATTTGCTAGTAAGACAAAAACGCAAGGAGGGTGCCTCTATGTGTAAGCTTGTTTCCTTAGGTCGTGTTGTTGCCGTCCATTTCTTCAGTCTTTCCAGCCTTTGTTTAGGGCTGCTCTTCACAGCTTTTGTACAAGCTTGTTTCTTGCTTTTGTGTGTGTGGGTGGCTCTATGTGTAAGCAGCTTACATTCATTCTTAAGCCGATGTTGATTTCATAATATGTTGGAACTTAACGCCTAAAACAGTTAATTAATTAATTTGTAATGGGAGCAGATGGCTGAAGCACCTGTACCACGTTTGGATGGTGCTGCCATACAGATTAAGAATATACATCGTATGCATGGCAGTCTGTGCGAGTTCATGCCCAGCTAGACCATTTCTTTCCGAAAATACAACAGATGGCTACATGTTTCCTTGAGAAATTAAGGAAACAGTGTCTAAAAATTCAACTGTGCTAGTCCTCAATTTCATAGCTGACATATAGGCGCTATGTAGAATACCAACACCTGTAAACAATTCAGAATATGAATGTGCATGCAGAAAGCTGATTTCCAGAGACCATAGTTCTAGAAAAAAGCTATGGCTATTAAACCAGCTAGCTTATGACAATCTATATATTAGTTTTTTAGAATAGGGTGACTGCTTTCTAATTTATGGCTCAGATCAACTCACCTGACAATTAAGAACCGCAAACTGCATTTAAGAGCAGATTTTTGTTCACAATTGGGCGATTTTGACAAAAATACTATTTGTGAAAGAAAAGCACAGAATGACCCTTTGGCCAAACTATTTCACCGGACTAACCCTTTTGTGTGGCGCTCTTGCCATCGGCACCACACCTCATTGTGCGGCGCCTATGCGAACGGCGCCACACATCCATGCCGACGTGGATGTGTGGCGCCGTTCGCATGGGCGCCACACTTTGAAATGTGACGCCGATGGCAAGAGCGCCACACATC
This sequence comes from Lolium rigidum, assembly GCF_022539505.1. Classification (NCBI taxonomy): domain Eukaryota; kingdom Viridiplantae; phylum Streptophyta; class Magnoliopsida; order Poales; family Poaceae; genus Lolium; species Lolium rigidum. Next base: position 233,221,168 of record NC_061508.1, on the reverse strand, counting down.
CACTTATGTGTACCGCCCGCGCCCAACACAGCCAATCTCCTCTCTATGTTTCTTCTTCGGCTCAAGAACAGCACTCCCCGGCCCGGTGGTTCCTCTCTCTCCCCCACCAAATATCTACCTAAATCTCTTCTATTTCTCCAGATCTGTCCATACATTTTGGTCACAACCCATCCCTTGAGGTATTCTCCTCTGATCCCCTTGTTTTTATCCACTAATTTCATAGATTTTGTTACATTTGCACATGAACCCTAAATGTAAAATTCTAGATGTTGTTGTTTATTTTTTGTGGATTTGGAATTGCTTTAGACATGGAACACTAGATATGAAATCCTACATGTGATTGTTTATTTTTTCAATAACTTGTTCTCATGAACCCTAGATTTGGATATGAATTCTCATGTAGTGTGATATCTTATTTGGATATGAATTCTCATGTATGTGTGATGTATATGTGATAGAAATGCTAGATATATTCTCATGTATGTGTGGCTCATATTTGTTCTTACGCCAGCCCAATTACTTGCCCGCATGTAACCTATCATAGAGATGTGGATTATATTTTGCATACCTTTCTAGTCTGGTTACTAGCCTAGTTACTAGTGATCTAGTATTATAATTTATGTACATTACTGTTAATGTTTGTGTAGCAGCCGAGTGGAGCCGTGGAGCACCAGTTGCCATCCAATGAAGATGAGGATGGGGATGGTCACTTGCTAGGCAATGCTGATGAGCTACGTGTCGACAAGGAAAATGGTAAAAAGAGAAGGAACAAGAAGGATGAAAACAAGGCAAAGAGGAGGAAGCTTCAGGAAGAGCAAGAGATGAGAGATGAGAAAAAGAGGAAGCTTGAGGAAGAACAAGAGATGAGAAATGAGAAGAAGAAGAACAAGAAAAAGAAGAAGAAGAGGTTGAAGGCTGCGGTAGGAATGAGATTGGTGAGATCTCATGTGACTATATTGGAAAGTGATGTCATTAAGGAAGCAAATGTGCCCTCAAGCTAATATGAGTGGTAATGCTTATTGTTTTACATATGTTTTTGCATATTTGTTCAACATATATTCTTGCTTTGTATGTTATATGAACCATCCCAATTTATTGTATCCCTTTTCGTACTGAAGTTGATCCGATTTTTTAATCAATTAGGTTCTAGCCGAAAACCACATAAATTGAAATCCATAGTCTTGAAAGAGGTGATTCCCATATACAAACATGGGAGACTTGTATAAGGACAATGCAAGCACTGCAATGATATATTTTCCGCCTCACACAAATCAGGAACCAACGACATCTATAGACATTTGAGAATATGCAAGACAAGAAGTAGAATGCATGAATTAGTTGCAAAGATGGTTGCCTCTACATCATCACCTCAAGTTTCTGATTTAGATAAATGGTAATTTAACCAAGATAAATCAAGGCGTGAGCTAGCAAACATGGTTATTTTACATGATTTCCCATTCTCAATTGTAGAATATGCTGGATTCCAGAAGTTTCTGAAGTCCTTGAACCCTCCATTCAAACCCGTTTATAGAACAACCATCAGAGATAATTGTTTGGAGTATTTCAAAGAGGAAAGGTCAGCTTTAAGACAAATTCTCGCCTTTTTACCTCGGTTGTATTGATGGAGGATTTTGTAAAAACATGGTTCCTATCCTAGAGATTTTCTCAAACTTGGTCCATTGTGCACAATAATATGCTCAATGTGTGCATGCTTTGCATCAAGAGTATATCATGTAAATGCCAATCTATTGTCTGAATTTACGGTTGTCATAGTGTTAGCATCCGCTGTCACTTCCTTTGCCGAGATATTAATGTGGTGACCCAGCATACCACTGCATGGTGTAGTATGCAAGTCTGATATAACACCAATGAAACACCGTTCCACTAGTACTATATCGCTCAGAGTGGTACAACAGAAACATATGCGGGTCCAAGGCATGTCTATAGAATTACAACATCGACTCCGTTACATAAGATCGAACATGACCTCCTACTTTACAATGAGGTAAAACTGCAGATAACTCCGGAAGAACGACTCGTAGTCTAATCCTAACACGAACTCTATTTGTAGAGTATTTAACTAGCTACCGAGGCTATGAATAGATTCTAGCTAGATAGGAGCTAGTTTAGGAAGCTAGTTCCTTTCTATTGCTAATCTAGGTTTCTCCTTGTTGGATGTGGTATCTGACTCTTCCGGCAGATTTCTGTCCCTTGGAGTAGTTGTTGACTTCTCGGTCTTCGAGTTGCACTGTAGATCCTTCTTCGATGCCTCCATATCTAAGCAGGGGATTTAAGAGTGGGATGAGTACGAGCGTACTCAACAAGTTCATTATAGGAAAGAGGTGTTTAATGCACTAGCTACGCATTAGACCGTAAAGTCTAATACCAATGCGAGGTTTTCATAATCATTTCTTCAAGAGGTTGCTTTTATTCAGAAGAGCTATGTCCGTCGACCTTCACCGGTTTACTAGAACTTCATGGAGCTCCTTTCCGGCAGCGTTCGCAGCTTCCATATCCCGGAACAGGGAGTGACAGGTCACGGTTCTTTACACTCTGCAGAGGTGTGTTGCTTTACCCATAAGAGATCTTAACCTTGGTGCCAACCGGCGTACTCCCCGTCCACACTTCCTTTGGTGTGAGGCCCGGTATAAGGTCTAGCCAATCATGTTCCTCCGCTACCTCGAACACCCACCCTTTGTTGCATACCCCGACCCCGGGTCCTCGTCGGTCCCATTATTCCCGTAATTTCGGGGTGGACCCCGACCACGACAACGAGTTTGGGACTCGTTAACCAAACTCCTTCGCCGGTAGCCGCAACCCATCATAGACCACATTACCGTGGGGAATTAGAAGGGGATCCCCACCCTCAAGTTGTTCCGCAAGCAGTAACCGCTACGGTAAGCAACAGCTATACCGTGGGGAATTAGAAGGGGCTCCCCACCCTCAAGTTACTCCGCAAGACACAACTGCTACGGTAAGCGCATCCGTTGATGAACGAGAGGTGGAAACACTTTTGACTACTCCGTCCCACTCCGGATCTTATGGTTAACACGGGTATTACGGCACAAGAATCACTCGGCGACATTTGTTGTTTAATCCTAGATGGATAATAACCCTTGCAATGGAACCTCCACCATATCAACACAATCCATGGTTCCATTGCCCACCACATAGTCATATTCATAGTTATGAAAGTAGTGGTTTTGGTTTTTATGCAATAGTGATAACCATAGTACTTTGCAAGTAATTTGATAAAGATACTCAAATGACATGAGCAAGTGATGAACTTGCCTTTCTTGACTGCAAGATTATGCAGGCAAGGTCTTCGATACGTAGTAACTCCAAATTCTGAAATAGCATCATCGTCTGTAAGGACGATGTTTAAAAGATTGGCAAGGATGCAATAATGCATAAGTATGAGATGCAATCGCTCTAAGCGTGATCTAACCCCGATGATTTTGGATTAGTGAGTTGTAATGATTATTTCGGGGTGTGTTGCACTTTTAGAGTGATATACAAACAAGGTTCTTATTAAGGTTTTGTTGTCTTAGGATCATAAACGAGTGTTGTAATATATCATAATAATAACATCGATAGCACACAACCATAACATTTGGTATAATCCTAACATGTCATGAATAGTGGTTGGTTTTAGCATTAAATGGCATGGTTAATGATTGATTATTATATACTTCAAAAGAATAACTTTTGAAGAACATGTTCTTTAATAAAGAACAAGTATAATAATCAGAGTTGTGGAGTTCTATGGTTTATTATGGGTTCCAACTAGTTTCTAGGGTAAGGAGTAGATGGATCTTAAAAATGTTTGATTCACCAACCAATAGGGCTTATATGGTTTTAGTGAAGCATAAGTATCTTAAGCAATTACTAGTATATGACTCGCTATCGGGTTTGGTATACTTGATTGGTGATAGATAGTTAGGGTTTATAGGTCCTATAAGGCGGGGTTGTTGGCTACTCTTAGTTTTCTTCAAAAGAATAACTTTTGAAGAACATACTTCTTAAATAATAAGAAGTATGACAATTAAGGTTGAGGTTGTCCTGTATTAGCTATTGGATCTCTAAGTAGGGAATGGCTGGTTCCTAAATAGGATGGTTCATAAGTATCTCACACTAGTAGGGTTTAGTGGAACAGGGTTATGTAATGTAAAATAATTGGTATGGTTACTATTAGAGTTCATCACAATGGTGTGATGCTAAATAGGATAAATAAGGATGATGGCTTTGGTAGTAGGATCTAGGGTTTACACTTGGTTGACCCTAATTGATCATTTAGGTTTGATGAACACATGGGATGCTAAAGTCTTAATGATAGGCTCCTATATTTTATGTGGACCTGGATATGCACTTAGTGGCTCATTATGGATCTAGGTATGAATACAATGTCTCTTGATCACATGTCTTAACCTAGGGTTTAGGTTTAGAAGCAAATTAGGGTTCATATGAATGAATGGAGCTAGGTTCCTAATGGCATTAGGGTTTTAGGATTCCACATAAAATTATGAGGATATAATTTTATTCACAATGGAACTAGGATTTCCTAATAACCATTTAGTTCTTAAGGTGATAACTTCATTATAAAGTTGAATTTATTAATAACTCCGAAAATAATATTGGATTTGACATTATATTATTTTAAAAGGCTTAATGAAATATGATAAGTACTATTAGGGTTTAGGTTTTTGAATTAATAGTTGAAGTAACGATTAGTTAGGATTGTCATATGGTTAAATACAATCATCAATAAATATTTGTTGTTTTATATGGTATTTCAATGTAAAGTAATATTTTCTTTATGTGAAGAGTAGAAACCGTAAAATTATATGTTTAGTATTTAGGCCTTAATTGTTTAAAATTACTTCTTTTAAAATTTGGAGGAAACTCCAAATTATTGTTCCTTTAGTTTTTAAATTATTTGTTATATATTATTATAGAGGTAATTTTCTGTTACTCACTTTTATTTATTTATTGTTATTTACTTAATTTTTTTTTAAATGATAAAATCTAATAGGGGAAGAAATAAAGAAAAATATTGGACCAAATGGCCCAATGGTTTGGCCCAAGGCCTGGTCAACCAGGTCCGGCCCAACCTGGTCGGGTTAGGTCGAGTGGACCGAACCCGTTTGGCCACCGACCCCCCAACACTCTTCTCCCCTCTCTCGTTCCCCTCTGTTCCTCTCGCACCTGCCAGGCGACCATGGCTCTGCCGCGCCGCCTCACATCCCTGCCCGACTCTGGTCCTCCCCGACGCCGGCGTGGTGGAGATATGGACCACCGCGTCGTGCTCTACCCTTCTATCCAAATCGATTTGATTTTCCCTACCCCTTTCTCTGGATCCCGACCCCTGGAACCCTAGGTGGTCACCGACCGGTCCGGCCGCCGTCGCCACCACTTCGGCTGGCTCCAGGCGTCCCTACTACACCTTGATTTTCCCCACCTAACCTTCATCGGCATCATCCTCTTCATGCCCCTGTAATAAGCTCGTCGGCCACCCTAGCCGTGGCTAGGTCGCCGGGGTGGTTTCTGGTTGCCATGCCTCCTCGCTGCTCGTTTCACTTCCTACGAGCACTACTTCGTTCTTCTTGAGCTCTTGTCCGTGGTGGAGTGGTGCTAGTGTGGTGTGACAAGTGGTGTTGCCGTGGTGGTGGTGCTTCGTGAGCTGCGGTGCTCGACATCGATGGACGGCGCCATAGACGCAACCTCGGCGTCGGTGTATCGGTGGTGCTGTCGCTGTCCTCACCGCATCCCGACCTCGACGCCGGCGAGGACGGCGTCGTGGACGCAACCCCGGCGTCGGCCTCTTCCTCTATTCGTCTACACTATTGTAAGCTATTCCCCTCTCTCCCTATTTCTCGGTATCCTCCATGGCTATGAATTTGTCGGCCTAGAACTTGCGGTTATTTAAACTGATTGCTGTATGTCAATGGTGAACAATTTATGATACTACTGTTAGATAATTCAGTGCCTTATGCTTAAACCAAGGCCTTAACTTGGATGAGTGGATCATCCCAACATGTGTAACTATGTCTCTGATGATTTGTGCTTTATATTTAGATTACTGTCCATGATTAGAGACTTGTGCTGCTGGCATGATATTTGTTTGTAGCTGTCCTGATTCATCCATTTGATGAACTGGATACACTAATTGAGCCATGATGGTATTACTGATTTATGTGGAAGGTTAACTTGTGAGCTTGTATTCCGATTCATGATGACATGGCTGCTACTAGGGTACTACTTGGTTGGCCTCGGGATTAATTTCTTGGACCCCAAAGTAAATCCCTAGAGCTTGTTATGTATTACTAGCTGATTACAGTGATGTCTAAATCGAGTGCACAAACAATACTGGACAGATCCTTGCTTAATAATTACAGTGATGCCTCTAATTGGATGATTAATCATCCAGGCATATGTAGTCGGCTGTATTTCTTTTACTGATGAAACTGAATATACACTGCAGCATGCATTATTTACTTGATGCTTGGTTTGGTGGTTTGACTGTGAGATTTGGTGCTACTATGTTAATTGTGCCTCAATTCCAGGCTGTTGTTATTAGTATCTAGATCATGTGCATACATGATCATGGACAAGCTTATGTTGGTGGTGTATTGAGATGCATCCAATGGACATATCTCGCTCGTTTATAGATGGCTGTTTTATTTGATGGCTTAATTACTTGGGCTTAGGCTGATGATCTTGTAGCTTAATGTTGATGTCCTTTCTTTCTTTGCATAAGTGCCCATGTGCTTCTTACTAACATAATTATCATGTGGTGCCTCAAATGAGTGTGCACATGATAATGATATGTTGGATTAGGATCTTGTGTTGTAGGTACTTATGTAAAGCTAGAAATAGGCATTAATCCTGCTGTATGGTCAGATGATGCAATCTGTCCATCCCAAGCTCTTAATGATGCTTGAGTTAATTTGAATGGACAGATCGATGCTTGCTTTAGCCGATGATGCAAAGGTCGAGGCTTTAATTAATACTAAGAACAGATCATCGCTTGTGCCTTTTTATTTCTCAGTGATGAGACTGGCATAGCACTTCTATGCCATTCTGAGAGAAATCCATTTCTCTATCCTCCTAGGTGAAAACCTAGTAGAAGGGTAGTGAGATGGTTTATTTTTGATACTCCCCTTATTCCCCTGGTGTGTGCAAATTAAGAACGGATACCATGCTAAACTTGTTGCCTAATACCCGCTGTTGGAGAGTTGCTTTATCTTGCTTAATGTTGATCCGGCTTGGTTGCTGATCTTGGCGTCCACCTCCCCCCATGGGTGGTGCCTGCTCCTCCTGGGCTCATATTGTCACCATGGTGCTCCTTGCAACTTCGGTTATGATCTTGATATTGATTTCCTAAATGGTTGCCTGGGAAGGATTTGTGGTTTTGGCTGTTGAACTGAAATTGATGTGCTTGGATGAACCGGGGAAGGAGTTGTGGTATTGAGTTTGTGTTGAGCTAAGCAACTATGTGTTGGAAGGAATTTCCTTTTATATGTTGTCCTGGAGGTGTGCTTAGCCGACACCTATAGCATGCAATGGTGTGAGTGTGCTACCTGCTTGCTCTGGCGCAAGTGCTGGGTAGATGCATCTCCCTTGTGGATCAGCTTGGCACATGAAAAGATCTACCCCTTCCATTTCTCTCTTTATTTTTAACATAGCCACTTGGCTTTACTACTTTTATTTTTTTTTCTTTGTTTGTTTTGCAGTGTACAAGACAAAAGAAGAATAGAAGATATTTAGATAGGATTAGCTTAGTTTTCCTTTATGTATTCTATTCTTGTAATATTTGTAAGTTGTATTAATACTGGATATTGTAAATGACTTTGTAAATGTGCAATCAATTAATAAAAATGTAATTTTCCCTATTCTTAAGTTTCTAATTAATTTCTTGTTATTGTCCTATTCCTGATTCAACATTGTTTGAATTATAATTGGAAAGTTATAATCTGAATTCAAATTTGAATTCAAATACTTATTTGAATTTTTCTTCTATATTTTATTATAGATGATTGTTTGGAACCCAAATTCCGATTATTGTTTGCATAGTTCTCACTTATATTTGAGTCAAGTTTCACTTGCCTTTCTCACAAGTTCTGAAATCAACAAAGGTCATGTCAAAGTTTATCGCACTAATGTCGATGACCTTAGTCAATTCCTATCAACACAAGCGAAACCTTGATCTCTCGTGTGTTTTAAATAAAAGCGCGAAAATTCCCCGCATTTTCTATGCATGAATGCAATGCACACATCTCGTTTCCTCTATTTATGTAACCCCAATACCTGGGATATTACAGTCTCTACCCCTTAAACTAAACTTCGTCCTCGAAGTTTGATATCTCTCACGTTTCGAAGTGTGGATCCGACTTGTGCGGACTACGACTTTTCTCGAACTCCGTATTGATCTTATTGGATATAATTGAATATATCCCTTGTCCAGATTCTTCCTGGAATCCATTACTGTTTGACATCGAACAACTATTATTTCCTTTACTTTCATGATTTCCTCCAATATTATAAACTTGTTTCCTTTCTCATTGATTATTCAATGATTGGGACTTCTTCTTGTCCAGACAGTCTTAATTGAGGACTAATCGGATAACATTCTCCTATTTGATAAAATAGGTCTTTGTTTTCCCTTACTACCAAAATTGCAGTAATGGTGCTTAATAAGGTACTTACCCTGGAAATGGTTGTGATGGTTTATTTTCCTAGGAATGGATTAGACTCATTTAGTCCATCCAATCATGGTTTATAGTTGATGCTTATAACTCTTTTGGATTCTTTAGGTTCCATGAAAGGAATCATTATATTGGTATGTGGTTCTAGTATGGTCAATTTCCTTTGGTCTTTGGGTCTTCTTGAGCTTTATTTGGTCTCCTTCAATCCTTCATCCAACTTCTTTATCTTTGACTTACTTGAGCTATCATACTTTTGAGTAAATATTACTCACTTTCTCAAGTTACAGTCCACTTCTTACTTCCTCGAAGTATAAACCTCGGCTTCTGGTCTGACATCTTTCTGAAAATAATGTCCAACAATCTTATGAAAATAAGATCGAACTTCCTCTCGGCTCGGACCTTCGTTTCTATCTAGCTTAGAGTATTGAATCATTGTACATCCAACTCAATCTTTACTCTACCCCTTAGAGTTTTCTTATGGTCTTCAACTCCTTTTATTCCAACCATTGGATTGATGGTTAGAATATTGGTCTAAGTGTAGCTTATGGTTTGTACTTATTCTAAGGTCTCGCGAAGAATGTTTGTGGTGTATCCACTCAATTGTGGACATCCAATGTGAATCCTTCGACTAAATGATTATAGATCTAGCTATTTGGCTGACAAGATTTTTATTTGTTCACAAACTTTTGTTACAACTTATTAAATCGTGGACTATATGTAATACCAACTGATACCAGCTGTGGTTATTATACCAACTGTGGCTATTTGATATCTAAAAAAAATGGATTCTATTATAGGTTCTGATCAACTGGACGAGACATCCTCTACTTTATCTCGCAGTATTGATCCTATACCAACTGTGGTTTTTTGATACCCACTGTGGTCTTCTTATATATTTCTTCTATGGTTTTATAGGTCATCTACCTTTCTCGAGGTTTTATTTTTGCAAGAGAACCACTAGCTGACACTATGAATATAGTATCTTGAGTGATCTCCCATGCATTCCCTCTTCTATAATGACTATGGTTCTACTTCTACTTCACCATAATCATCATATTTCTCGCCTTCATGCTTCTCCTGTACTAAGTACTCCTCTGTTGAGGTAAAGCATGAATGTTGATTGGCACTTCCTTCTGAGTATTGTGGTTGCTTCCCACAACTTTGTTTCCTTTACCTGATGAACCTTCATCTTGTCTTCAAAATATACGAATTCGTCACTTCCTCACACGAATACCATTACCCTCTAGATCTATAGCATCAAGTAAGGACTTGATATTGCAACATGCATTTGCATATCAACGTCAAACTTCATGTATGGATCTAGTCAAACAATGAAAATCCAATAAAATCCAAGAAGATTCAGCTTTGTGCATATAATACACACCATCATAAGCCCGAATATATATAGTTGAGTAAGACATCTCTAAACATCAGGCTGAGATGTGTAGTATATACACCACATAATATATGTTTATATCGTGATACTTAGCACGACCGTTGGGGACTCTACTATTTGTCTCAACCTTTACCTTAATTGCACATTTGCAATGAGATAAACTTGAAACAAAGTGGTCTAGGATAGTTGTGGTTAACCTAATTTTCTTTGGAAGTACTAACTTAGTCTTGTACCATATATAAGTGTTATTGAGGACTAGTTCCTATAATATGTCTAGGTTCTAACATTGCTACTCTAAACACATAACTATGAAAATTATAGTTCTTATACTTCCAAGTTTTTATACTATCACGAGACTATGGACATGATGTGCTTGGCACACTTCCCATATTTTTTTTTGGAACATAACTCTTACACTATTGTTTAGCACTTTGCTTCTTATTGTACTCCTCCAAAATACTTATAATGTTTTATTCCATCACATAATGATTCTCAAGTGAATCATATATGATTAACAACTCTACCATGTAAATAATCATATTTTATTCATATCTCTCTTCCTTATCTCCCATGATTGACTCATCATGGTCTATACTACCTCACCCGACTCATAGTTCTCACTTGTTATCAATTGTTTTACAAGTTTAGATATTTTACTTACTCATTACTTAACTTGGTCTACATCTTCTATTGGGATATCTTAATTATCTTCATCAATTGATATAACTCCTATTACATGTCCTGGATAATTCTCACTTAACCATAACATGTGTTGGTACACATCTTCCAATAGGGTATCTTCCTTATGGTTGTATCCTCTCTTTGGACTACTATGTATTGTATACCAACTGTGGTCTACTCATAATTATTTTAGGGTCTTAAGAGTATCCTACATAATTTGAGATTAGCTAGTTAACATTACTTAGGAAATATAAGTAAGAAATGTTGACTCAAGTGTGTCAGGATTATTCTCAAGTGAATATCCATCTCAAGTCATAAAAAGATTTGGTTTAACTAGGACAACTTCCTATAGACACTACCAATCCTATAGGTCTCCTTTAAAGGGTTTTAATCCTAGAGTCAAAGCATTTGCTCGATACCAACCGTGGTGACCCGAAGCATACCACCGCATGGTGTAGTATGCAAGTCCGATATAACACCAATGAAACACCGTTCCACTAGTACTATATCGCTCGCAGTGGTACAACGAAACATATGCGGGTCCAAGGCATGTCTATAGAATTACAACATCGACTCCGTTACATAAGATCAGCACAGACCTCCTACTTTACAATGAGGTAAAACTGCAGATAACTCCGGAAGAACGACTCGTAGTCTAATCCTAACACGAACTCTATTTGTAGAGTATTTAACTAGCTACCGAGGCTATGAATAGATTCTAGCTAGATAGGAGCTAGTTTAGGAAGCTAGTTCCTTTCTATTGCTAATCTAGGTTTCTCCTTGTTGGATGTGGTATCCGACTCTTCCAGCGATTTCGTCCCTTGGAGTAGTTGTTGACTTCTCGGCCTTCGAGTTGCACTCGTAGATCCTTCTTCGATGCCTCCATATCTAAGCGGGGATTTAAGAGTGGGATGAGTACGAGCGTACTCAACAAGTTCATTATAGGAAAGAGGTGTTTAATGCACTAGCTACGGCATTAGACCGGAAAGTCTAATACCAATGCAGGTTTTCATAATCATTTCTTCAAGAGGTTGCTTTTATTCGAAGAGCTATGTCCGTCGGCCTTCACCGGTTTACTAGAACTTCATGGAGCTCCTTTCCGGCAGCGTTCGCAGCTCCATATCCCGGAACAGGAGTGACAGGTCACGGTTCTTTACACTCTGCAGAGGTGTGTTGCTTTACCCATAAGAGATCTTAACCTTGGTGCCAACCGGGCGTACTCCCCGTCCACACTTCCTTTGGTGTGAGGCCCGGTATAAGGTCTAGCCAATCATGTTCCTCCGCTACCTCGAACACCCACCCTTTGTTGCATACCCCGACCCTGGGTCCTCGTCGGTCCCATTATTCCCGTAATTTCAGGGTGGACCCCGACCACGACAACGGTTTGGGACTCGTTAACCAAACTCCTTCGCCGGTAGCTGCAACCCATCATAGACCACATTACCGTGGGGAATTAGAAGGGGATCCCCACCCTCAAGTTGTTCCGCAAGCGATAACCGCTACGGTAAGCAACAGCTATACCGTGGGGAATTAGAAGGGGCTCCCCACCCTCAAGTTACTCCGCAAGACACAACCGCTACTGGTAAGCGCATCCGTTGATGAACGAGAGGTGGAAACACTTTTGACTACTCCGTCCCACTCCGGATCTTATGGTTAACACGGGTATTACGGCACAAGAATCACTCGGCGACATTTGTTGTTTAATCCTAGATGGATAATAACCCTTGCAATGGAACCTCCACCATATCAACACAATCCATGGTTCCATTGCCCACCACATAGTCATATTCATAGTTATGAAAGTAGTGGTTTTGGTTTTTATGCAATAGTGATAACCATAGTACTTTGCAAGTAATTTGATAAAGATACTCAAATGACATGAGCAAGTGATGAACTTGCCTTTCTTGACTGCAAGATTATGCAGGCAAGGTCTTCGATACGTAGTAACTCCAAATTCTGAAATAGCATCATCGTCTGTAAGGACGATGTTTAAAAGATTGGCAAGGATGCAATAATGCATAAGTATGAGATGCAATCGCTCTAAGCGTGATCTAACCCCGATGATTTTGGATTAGTGAGTTGTAATGATTATTTCAGGGTGTGTTGCACTTTTAGAGTGATATACAAACAAGGTTCTTATTAAGGTTTTGTTGTCTTAGGATCATAAACGAGTGTTGTAATATATCATAATAATAACACTGATAGCACACAACCATAACATTTGGTATAATCCTAACATGTCATGAATAGTGGTTGGTTTTAGCATTAAATGGCATGGTTAATGATTGATTATTATATACTTCAAAAGAATAACTTTTGAAGAACATGTTCTTTAATAAAGAACAAGTATAATAATCAGAGTTGTGGAGTTCTATGGTTTATTATGGGTTCCAACTAGTTTCTAGGGTAAGGAGTAGATGGATCTTAAAAATGTTTGATTCACCAACCAATAGGGCTTATATGGTTTTAGTGAAGCATAAGTATCTTAAGCAATTACTAGTATATGACTGCTATCAGGTTTGGTATACTTGATTGGTGATAGATAGTTAGGGTTTATAGGTCCTATAAGGCAGGGTTGTTGGCTACTCTTAGTTTTCTTCAAAAGAATAACTTTTGAAGAACATACTTCTTAAATAATAAGAAGTATGACAATTAAGGTTGAGGTTGTCCTGTATTAGCTATTGGATCTCTAAGTAGGGAATGGCTGGTTCCTAAATAGGATGGTTCATAAGTATCTCACACTAGTAGGGTTTAGTGGAACAGGGTTATGTAATGTAAAATAATTGGTATGGTTACTATTAGAGTTCATCACAATGGTGTGATGCTAAATAGGATAAATAAGGATGATGGCTTTGGTAGTAGGATCTAGGGTTTACACTTGGTTGACCCTAATTGATCATTTAGGTTTGATGAACACATGGGATGCTAAAGTCTTAATGATAGGCTCCTATATTTTATGTGGACCTGGATATGCACTTAGTGGCTCATTATGGATCTAGGTATGAATACAATGTCTCTTGATCACATGTCTTAACCTAGGGTTTAGGTTTAGAAGCAAATTAGGGTTCATATGAATGAATGGAGCTAGGTTCCTAATGGCATTAGGGTTTTAGGATTCCACATAAAATTATGAGGATATAATTTTATTCACAATGGAACTAGGATTTCCTAATAACCATTTAGTTCTTAAGGTGATAACTTCATTATAAAGTTGAATTTATTAATAACTCTGAAAATAATATTGGATTTGACATTATATTATTTTAAAAGGCTTAATGAAATATGATAAGTACTATTAGGGTTTAGGTTTTTGAATTAATAGTTGAAGTAACGATTAGTTAGGATTGTCATATGGTTAAATACAATCATCAATAAATATTTGTTGTTTTATATGGTATTTCAATGTAAAGTAATATTTTCTTTATGTGAAGAGTAGAAACCAGAAAATTATATGTTTAGTATTTAGGCCTTAATTGTTTAAAATTACTTCTTTTTAAAATTTGGAGGAAACTCCAAATTATTGTTCCTTTAGTTTTTAAATTATTTGTTATATATTATTATAGAGGTAATTTTCTGTTACTCACTTTTATTTATTTATTGTTATTTACTTAATTTTTTTTTTAAATGATAAAATCTAATAGGGGAAGAAATAAAGAAAAATATTGGACCAAATGGCCCAATGGTTTGGCCCAAGGCCTGGTCAACCAGGTCCGGCCCAACCTGGTCGGGTTAGGTCGAGTGGACCGAACCCGTTTGGCCACCGACCCCCCAACACTCTTCTCCCCTCTCTCGTTCCCCTCTCGTTCCTCTCGCACCTGCCAGGCGACCATGGCTCCGCCGCGCCGCCTCACATCCCCGCCCGACTCGGTCCTCCCCGACGCCGGCGTGGTGGAGATATGGACCACCGCGTCGTGCTCTACCCTTCTATCCAAATCGATTTGATTTTCCCTACCCCTTTCTCTGGATCCCGACCCCTGGAACCCTAGGTGGTCACCGACCGGTCCGGCCGCCGTCGCCACCACTTCGGCTGGCTCCAGGCGTCCCTACTACACCTTGATTTTCCCCACCTAACCTTCATCGGCATCATCCTCTTCATGCCCCTGTAATAAGCTCGTCGGCCACCCTAGCCGTGGCTAGGTCGCCGGGGTGGTTTCTGGTTGCCATGCCTCCTGCTGCTCTGTTTCACTTCCTACGAGCACTACTTCGTTCTTCTTGAGCTCTTGTCTGTGGTGGAGTGGTGCTAGTGTGGTGTGACAGTGGTGTTGCTGTGGTGGTGGTGCTTCTGTGAGCTGCGGTGCTCGACATCGATGGACGGCGCCATAGACGCAACCTCGGCGTCGGTGTACTGGTGGTGCTGTCGCTGTCCTCACTGCATCCCCGACCTCGACGCCGGCAGGACGGCGTCGTGGACGCAACCCCGGCGTCGGCCTCTTCCTCTATTCGTCTACACTATTGTAAGCTATTCCCCTCTCTCCCTATTTCTCGGTATCCTCCATGGCTATGAATTTGTCGGCCTAGAACTTGCGGTTATTTAAACTGATTGCTGTATGTCAATGGTGAACAATTTATGATACTACTGTTAGATAATTCAGTGCCTTATGCTTAAACCAAGGCCTTAACTTGGATGAGTGGATCATCCCAACATGTGTAACTATGTCTCTGATGATTTGTGCTTTATATTTAGATTACTGTCCATGATTAGAGACTTGTGCTGCTGGCATGATATTTGTTTGTAGCTGTCCTGATTCATCCATTTGATGAACTGGATACACTAATTGAGCCATGATGGTATTACTGATTTATGTGGAAGGTTAACTTGTGAGCTTGTATTCTGATTCATGATGACATGGCTGCTACTAGGGTACTACTTGGTTGGCCTGGGATTAATTTCTTGGACCCCAAAGTAAATCCCTAGAGCTTGTTATGTATTACTAGCTGATTACAGTGATGTCTAAATCGAGTGCACAAACAATACTGGACAGATCCTTGCTTAATAATTACAGTGATGCCTCTAATTGGATGATTAATCATCCAGGCATATGTAGCTGGCTGTATTTCTTTTACTGATGAAACTGAATATACACTGCAGCATGCATTATTTACTTGATGCTTGGTTTGGTGGTTTGACTGTGAGATTTGGTGCTACTATGTTAATTGTGCCTCAATTCCAGGCTGTTGTTATTAGTATCTAGATCATGTGCATACATGATCATGGACAAGCTTATGTTGGTGGTGTATTGAGATGCATCCAATGGACATATCTGCTGTTTATAGATGGCTGTTTTATTTGATGGCTTAATTACTTGGGCTTAGGCTGATGATCTTGTAGCTTAATGTTGATGTCCTTTCTTTCTTTGCATAAGTGCCCATGTGCTTCTTACTAACATAATTATCATGTGGTGCCTCAAATGAGTGTGCACATGATAATGATATGTTGGATTAGGATCTTGTGTTGTAGGTACTTATGTAAAGCTAGAAATAGGCATTAATCCTGCTGTATGGTCAGATGATGCAATCTGTCCATCCCAAGCTCTTAATGATGCTTGAGTTAATTTGAATGGACAGATCGATGCTTGCTTTAGCCGATGATGCAAAGGCTGAGGCTTTAATTAATACTAAGAACGTGATATCGCTTGTGCCTTTTTATTTCTCAGTGATGAGACTGGCATAGCACTTCTATGCCATTCTGAGAGAAATCCATTTCTCTATCCTCCTAGGTGAAAACCTAGTAGAAGGGTAGTGAGATGGTTTATTTTTGATACTCCCCTTATTCCCCTGGTGTGTGCAAATTAAGAACAGATACCATGCTAAACTTGTTGCCTAATACCTGCTGTTGGAGAGTTGCTTTATCTTGCTTAATGTTGATCTGGCTTGGTTGCTGATCTTGGCGTCCACCTCCCCCCATGGGTGGTGCCTGCTCCTCCTGGGCTCATATTGTCACCATGGTGCTCCTTGCAACTTCGGTTATGATCTTGATATTGATTTCCTAAATGGTTGCCTGGGAAGGATTTGTGGTTTTGGCTGTTGAACTGAAATTGATGTGCTTGGATGAACCGGGGAAGGAGTTGTGGTATTGAGTTTGTGTTGAGCTAAGCAACTATGTGCTGGAAGGAATTTCCTTTTATATGTTGTCCTGGAGGTGTGCTTAGCCGACACCTATAGCATGCAATGGTGTGAGTGTGCTACCTGCTTGCCTGGCGCAAGTGCTGGGTAGATGCATCTCCCCTTGTGGATCAGCTTGGCACATGAAAAGATCTACCCCTTCCATTTCTCTCTTTATTTTTAACATAGCCACTTGGCTTTACTACTTTTATTTTTTTTTCTTTGTTTGTTTTGCAGGTACAAGACAAAAGAAGAATAGAAGATATTTAGATAGGATTAGCTTAGTTTTCCTTTATGTATTCTATTCTTGTAATATTTGTAAGTTGTATTAATACTGGATATTGTAAATGACTTTGTAAATGTGCAATCAATTAATAAAAATGTAATTTTCCCTATTCTTAAGTTTCTAATTAATTTCTTGTTATTGTCCTATTCCTGATTCAACATTGTTTGAATTATAATTGGAAAGTTATAATCTGAATTCAAATTTGAATTCAAATACTTATTTGAATTTTTCTTCTATATTTTATTATAGATGATTGTTTGGAACCCAAATTCCGATTATTGTTTGCATAGTTCTCACTTATATTTGAGTCAAGTTTCACTTGCCTTTCTCACAAGTTCTGAAATCAACAAAGGTCATGTCAAAGTTTATCGCACTAATGTCGATGACCTTAGTCAATTCCTATCAACACAAGCGAAACCTTGATCTCTGTGTGTTTTAAATAA
>NC_061508.1:233110648-233203455 GCF_022539505.1 Lolium rigidum | reverse complement strand
GTTCCACCTATATAATGAAGGGGAGAGGGAGGGGGCGGCCACCTCTTGAGCTGCACCAACAAAGGGCACCCAAGGCCAACGCCCAAGTACCCCCTCTCCCAAACCCTAGACTCTCCCCTCCTCCATCTTCTCCTGCGGTGCTTACGGCGAAGCCCTGCCGGAGATCTCCACCACCACCGTCACCATGTCGTCATGCTGGCGGGATTCCGAGGAGGATCTACTACATCTGCTGCCCACTGGAACTGGGAGAAGGACGTCGTCATCAACACCGTACGTGTGACCGAGTGCGGAGGTGATGCCCGATTGTGGCACCGTCAAGATCTTCTACGCGCTTTTGAAAGCGGCAAGTGATCGACTACCTCCACCACGAGATTTATCTTGTTAATGCTTAGCAATCTTCGAGGGTATGTTGATCTCCACCTTGTTGCTACCATCTACTAGATTAGATCTTGGCTTGTTATTCGTTCTTGCGGTAGGAATTTTTTGCTACGAATCCCTACACTTCCAATCTCATCTACCAACCTGCAAAGCAAAGTCTTTGTGTTTTGCCCCCAACTCCACCGTTTGGTTGCCAAGCACAAGGTTTTGGTATTAGTAAAGTAAAATAACAATAAATAAAATACTAGAAAGAAAACTAAAACTAGAAAGTAAACTGAAATATGTAAATAAAGATCTCTTTGGGTTTTTGGTTGTAGTTGCTAGAAGTAAAGATATTTTTGTATTTTCCAAACTAAGTAATTCAAAAAATGTAAAGCAAAGTAAAATAAAGTAAAAGTTGTTTCATATGATAAAAAGTTGATCGGGGTTCATGGGTTCGCTTTTCTATTATCTCATAAAGGTGCGGTGGCATTAAGAACACGATAGATAAATAATATTGATAAGTTTTTATTATGTGTCTTGATTAGCATTCATATGGACATCATGTCCGAATATAAAGATGATACTACACATCTTACTTATACTTCACTAGAAAGGGATACACTTCAAGCAATCTAGATTTAAGAATTAACAGCGCATAGCTTTAGATACTTTGACATGATGTTTGAACAACAAATATGCTACCTTGAATTAAACATATCACAATAGATCAAGCATATGATCCATATATTGAACAAGACTTCTAAGATTTCACTAAGAACTATATAGCACATGCATTCACTTTATCCCTAGTGAGGTAACAAAAGAACCGGTAATGACCATATAGTAGATATGAGGCTTGATGTCAAAACTCATTACTACCACCATGCTACTCCATCAAATAAACACCATCCCCCACACATGCTCTTGCATACAAGTTTGATCACAACAAGTAATAAAGAACGGGGTAACAATATGCATTTATTAATACATATAGAACACAATAAAGATTCAGTCTCATAGATTATCCAACAAAACAAAATATCCACCACATAGGAACGACAAATATGGTCATAATCATGATAGGAAGCTCATATGGCATCCAAACATCATAGCACAAGAGAGAGAGAGAGAGAGAGAGAGAGAGAGAGAGAGAGAGATCAACTGCCAAAAACCCATAGTCCATAGGTGGACTACTCGCTCTTCGTCGCGATGGTGGTATTGATTATGTTGGAGAGGGTGGAGATGCAACTGGGGATGGCTCCGACAACCTTTCACCCTCCAATCTTCGCAGGTTCAGCCTGAGTTTCGTGGTTTTCTTGTTTCCATTCCGCCGCCTCCAAAAACGCCTCGAGGTTCTATATATAGTGGTTTTTAGGTCTAGATCGTCAATTTGAGATCAAAACTGATGATTGCGGATTCTCAGGGAGGGAACGAGACATGGTGGCGTGGCCTAGGGTGGGGGCGCACCACCTGTGCTTGTTTGGGTCTCATGGGCCCCCTCTGGTACTTCTTCTTATCATGTTGTGTCTCCGGAAAAATATTGACTCCAGAAAAATCCTAGCTCGCTCTGTTTGAATTCCCTAAGGTCCCTAAAACTTAAAAATATACAAAACATGAGTTTCCTCCGGAGTTATAAACCAATGAAAGGGGTTCAATGGAAAATCCACGTAAATCAATGCAAAACAGGAATATAGCATCTTATAAGATGTAAATATGTTGGAATATGTAACAAGAAACTAAAAATGTATGTGTGCTTTTTTACATGTATCACCGTGATAGCTTACAATTGACATGGGTCCTTGCGGCGCGACGTTACCGACACACATGCGAAAGGAGTTATTTTTGGATCTATTAGACATAATCAAGACATGTCGACCAGATTAGTTTCCAGTTCAAAAAAAAATATTTAGTTTCTTCTAAGTGAGTGCCTAAAATTATGGTACAAAAGCAAGCCAAAAAAGTAACTACTATCAGAAATTAAACACTAGTGCAACGATAGAGTCCCTATGTGATGTGTTATTCCGGGTTTGAAACAGTATGCCACAATTTTTACAAATATTTTTCTTGCTCGGTACTAAGTCCCGTATGAGATTACCGCGGCATCAATTGTTTTTTTCCTGACAACCCCACCCCCCACCCCCATGACAATTTAGATGCATGACAGTAATTCGTCAACTATTTTCAGTAATTCGTCAACGTTTACATTTGAGATGCCAAAAAGATATTGCATGACGATATGTCAATAAAAAGTCCATTGTGAATTAACATAATCCTTGACAACAGAGAAACTATCATGGATTATCTACATTCTGTGACGATTTCATTTTTGTCATGAGGCCATTTTGTCATTAAATATTATCTTTTGTTTCTTTATCAGGTTGCATGGTGGATGAAGGGCAAATTAGTGACAAGGTCGCTAGCTTAAGTCGCAGGGTGGATGAATAACAAATCCAACGCGGTGTTGGCCTCACGTAGATCTTGCACAACCGACCCAATGACACAACCGTCAAGAATAGAGAGACACTCAAGAACTCCATCTACAACTAGGAGATTTTCTTAATTTACGGGTACACTTCATTAGGAAGTGTACCTCTAATTTTAGATTTAGGTTTGCTGCTATTTCTTTTTAATTTTTGAAGCAATTCTTTCTTTTTTTCAGAGATTCGTAGTTGATAGATCCTGCATTGATTGAAATGTAATGGAATTTTATATCTTAAAGAAATGACACGAAAAGTATGGAAATGATAAATTGATTTGTTAGCACTAAATGTGATTATTTTTTCTATCACCAATAGGTGCACGAAACAGGGAAAAAATAACACGCCGCATATTTTCTATGCACAAGACTAAATCATCCGTCGACTATTAATGTATCGAGACTTTTCAATCTTGGTGTTGTGTACGAGAAGGCGCGGTGAATCGGTATGTCCCGCAGGGAAAAAAGCATTGGATATGAACTATCCCGACACAGTTATCCCTGGTTGTTTTTTCGACGGGTCGGTGCGAGCGCGGCGATTAAGCGCATGCCTCGACATTTAAAACTAGTAGAGCCCACCTACCGTGTTGTAGTGCATGGTTGCCATCAAGAACTTAACACATCAACACCGTCTGATCTTCCACACGGAAAAACTAATGTTCGATCATGTGCCCTTCCCCGCTCATGTGAACATCCCCGCTGACCCCTCTCCCACGTGCACTTTACATGATCCACTTCTCTCCCTCTAGATCCAATTGTGTCTATGCCACCTCTGCCACCAACCTCTCGGGATATCACCCCCCCCCCCCCCCCCCCCCCCGCTAGACACACACCGTCGTTCGATCCTCCGACGCTCAAGAGCTCCTCCTACAATTCGCATTCTACTGGTGATTGTGGAGCACCACACGGACAACGGACGCGTGGGAAGTGGGAACACACGACATGTCGGCCGAACTCGTGTACGTGCTCGCTTCTATTGTCGGTCATGCCACGACTAGCAGTCAAGCGTTGGGTAGGCAACGGGGCTCCATGTGCGGCCGATGGGGATGATAGTGGCGCTCGTCTACGGCCGCGGTCGACCCAAGGGAGGAGGCCCGTGACATTCCATTAGAAAATGGCGCAACATCATCGAAATTGCAAGCACGAGTTATGGAACTCGGGTGGGTGGTAATTGGTAAAGCTTAAGCCCCTCTTCACTTCTAGGATATGGCTTCAATCAATTATAAAAAAAAACCTAATATCTTTAGACTTTGTTTTTTTTCACACGCTAAACGTGAGCTATGTTGTGGTAACCATATCAAATGCAGACCCTTTCAAATTTAAGAAGTCATCTGGTAATCAAAACAAAACACATATCTTAAATGCAAGTAAATCACGCGTCCGTCGCATACATGGATAATGGAGTACAACCTCATCTCCTTTTATTACTTGGCTTGAGAAAACGAACAAATACCCGAAAGTACGCAATCAAAACCCGACCACGTACAAGTCGACAACAAGCACTAAAACAATTACGTACTAATTACTCCTCAATACTCTGAATTCCTGACACATACTAGTTCATGCATGCACGCGCAGGCGCCGGAAATGGATCGAAATGGATAAACCAGCTAGTTCAGGCGGTGAGCTCCTCCTCCTTGTGGGTCTCGATGACGAGGTCGGACTGCGGGTAGGCGGCGCAGGTGAGCACCCAGCCGGCCTCAATCTGGTCGTCGTCGAGGAAGCTCTGGTCGGACTGGTCGACCGTGCCGGAGACGACCTTGCCGGCGCAGGAGGAGCAGGAGCCGGCGCGGCAGGAGTAGGGCAGGTCGATGCCTTCCTCCTCGGCGTGGTCGAGGATGTAGACGTCGTCGGGGACCTCAAGGTCGACCTCCCCTCCGGCGTGATAAGCTTCACCTTGTACGTGGCCTGCGCCCGGAGCCTCATGCCCCTGGCAGCCGTCGACGACAGCGGCAGCGCGACGCGGGTGGCGGCAGGCGCCGAGGGGGCGGTGGGGCAGAGGGAGAAGGGTGCCCGGAGGCTGCTCAGCACGGTGGCCATTGCGGCGGAGCTGTGAGCTAGCTTTGGAGGTGGATAGCAAGATAGCTGGAGAAGAGGATAGTGTTGGAGTGCGAGGGAGAAGTTGGGATGAAGCCGAATAAGAAGGGACGTACGTGGTGGGTGGCGCGTTCTCGGCTTATCCTGAACACGAACGGTCGCGTTGGAGCGACCACGTTCACACGCTGAGGCTGAAACGGATCTGTGCCACCCGGCTGGAGCTAGATGCCACCATGGACATCGACAAGGCGTGTGGCGGCCATGGGATGGGGTGACTGCCAGCATGGGTTGGGTTGTATGGTTCAGACGTTTGGTTACAAACTCGCAACGCTGAAATCACATTATGTTGTGTTGAATGTATGTAGTGCCAAAGTATTCTCCTCCCTCCATTTTCAGTGATAGTTACATATTCATCAATTTATACTATTTCTCCGATGGTCATATAAGAATTTCTGAATATATATTCCCTCCAAGGAGCGGAAACTCAAAACGGAGGCCAAGCTACATGTATTCATTTATTTTCAAACTCTCATAATTTGTATTTTGAAGTTTTCAAAAAAAATCTAAAACAAAATTCTAGAGGCAGCCAATGATGTGTACTAAATACATGCAAAATCTCGTTGCAAAACCACTTTGTATTCTGGGCTACACAAAAATGATAAATTCTGACAAAATTTTATAGAGAATAGTGCATATTTCAACACTATAATCGAATGGGTCATTTATGTATTCCTCCAATACCGCTTGCTAACACATACTCCCTCCGTCCAGGATTTCTAGGCTTCTAATGAAAAACAGCAAGACCAAGGCAGCAGATTAGTGGTTCGTTTCCTGGAGCCAAAAACGTTTGTTTCAACCAACCAGAAAATAGTTTCCATATTTTCTCCATAAAAGCCCAGTAATTACGGCCATGCAAATCGTCGCATGGATGCGGGAAAAACCCGAACGAAATCTGCGCGGCTGAGAGAAATTTCGGCGCTATTTTTTCGTGGCATGCATTGGCAGTTTGGATTTTTTTGGTCTCTCCTTCCTTCCCCGCGAGGCAGAACTTCCTTCCCCGCCGAGCTGAGCTTTCCTTCCGCGCCCAGACTGCCGAAAATCATGGCGGCAATTGTTGTTTTGATTTCCAAAAGGATCGCTGTTATATACGGCATCTCCTCGTCTCCTCTCTTCTGCATCTAATCGCGTCCTCTCCTCTCGCTTCCTCTCCCGTCCCCAATGGCCGAAGAACCACCAGAGAGCTCGTCGCGGCGGAGTACTGGAACCCTCGGGTTGTCTGGTCTACGATCAGCGGCGCCGTTCGTGAATGGATCCTTGCCTGGAGAGGCCCGTTCGCCGTACGGGCGCTCCACCGTCGATTCCTGTGCGGCGCGTCGGCCTCATGCGCCCGCACGGCTCTTCTCTCATCGGCGGCGGCGCAGTCTTTTCTCCTTTCCTTCGGCGGGACAAGGTAGCGGAGCGGCGGTGGACAAGGGAGCGGCGGTGGACAAGGGAGCGGCGGTGGACAAGGGAGCGGCGGCGGAACAGGGACGCGCGGACCATGTCGACGTCGCCGTGAGGAAACTAGGGCAAACAACGTCGTCCCTATCGCCGTGGACCCTCCGCTGAACTTCGGAGGGGGTTTCTGCGTCGACATGCACTCCAGCTTCTTCAACACTAGAGGTACTTGATCACTGTAGTTTCTGTTTTACATGACGCACTCCCTGGTAGTTTCTGTTTAGGGTTTAGATGATCACTGGAGTTTCTGTTTTAGATGATGCACTCCCTGGTAGTTTCTGTTTAGGGTTAAGATGATCAGCCTAGTTTCTGTTTTACATGATCACTCTAGAAACCATGAATTCTGTTTTAGATTAGATGAATTCTGCTGTAGTTTAGTTCTATTTTAGATGAAAACTGTTTTAGATGAATTCTATTGTAGTTTAGTTCTGTTTTAGATAAAACTGTTTACTGTTTTCTGTTTTAGATGAATTCTGTTGTAGTTTAGTTCTATTTTAGATAAAACTGTTTTAGATGAATTCTGCTGTAGTTTAGTTCTGTTTTAGATAAAACTGTTTACTGTTTACTGTTTTCTGTTTTAGATGAATTCTGCTGTAGTTTAGTTCTATTTTAGATGAAAACTGTTTTAGATGAATTCTATTGTAGTTTAGTTCTGTTTTAGATAAAACTGTTTACTGTTTTCTGTTTTAGATGAACTATGTTTTTAGAGTAATTTAGATGAATTCTGTTTTAGATGACATGTGTCTAGATGACATGTGTCTAGATGACATGTGTTTAGATGAATGTTCTGTTTTACACGTAATTCTGTTTACATGTTTTCTGTTTTAAATTAGTTCTATTCTGTTTTACACGAAATATGTTTAGATGAGTTCTGTTTTACATGAGTGGATGAAATCTGTTTAGGGTTTTTCTATTTTAGATTAATTATGTTTAGATGGATTCTGTTTTAGGGTTTTACATGAGTACTTCTGTTTTCTGTTTTCCATGTAGATTTATGTACAAGACCACAAGCAGAAAATATTGAAGCTTATTCTGGCCGGGACAGAGGGTTCAACTTGAGTATGTTTCCTACATTCTACTGTTGTCAAAGTAATCGTACTGTTTTAATCTTATGTTTCTGTTTGTAGATGAACCAGCTAGTGATAGTGCATTGCCTCAAGGGTACCGTGGAGTTGGGTACAACCCTAACTTCGAGAACGCAGATGAGTACCCTCCAAGCCAAACACCGGTTCAAGCAAACCCTCGCAAGATCATAGATTTGAGTAAGCCTACGGCATAGGCTTGTGTACTTTTTGTGCCGCGACCAATATGTTCCTAACTTGCACTACTTTTTTGTTCTGTTTCATGTGTGTAGATGATCTAGCAAATAAGCGTACAAGAAAGTTTTACAGCACGGAAGAAAAACGGCAGATTTACCAATGGATCCAGCAACGTAATGGAACCTCCTGTAAGATGAAACGTGGCGTCACGGCTGAAGTTGCAATGTTGGCTAAGTGTCCACGAAGGGTAGTCACAAGAATTTGGAGGCAGGGAATAAATGGAGGTGGCATAAATAGTGTGAAGTGTGGAAAGATCGGGAAAGTTGGTAGAAAGAAGAACATACTGGACATAGAAGCAATGGAAGCTATCCCAACAACCGAACGCACCACTATACGTCAACTTGCGGAAGCTATGAACATGCCAAAATCTCACTGTTTTCCAAAGGTATGAACTTGCAGTAGTACACTATATCTTTGCTGAAATTGTTGTTTAGTTACGAAATAATTATTTCATTCATACGATTTGTGCAGGTTGAAAGAGAAGGAAATAAGAAGAGTCACAAGCGATGTGAAGCCCATGTTGGGAGACGAAAACGAGAAGCAACGTTTGGTCTATGCTCTCCATCAAGTTGAGCCTTCTACTCTGTTTGGTGATGATCCCACAATGAAGGGTGGATTCAATGTTGCCCATTATGATGAGAAGTGGTTCTACAGAATTAGGAGGAATGAAAATGTATATTTGAGCAAAAGGGAGGAAGCCCCGAAAAGATCAACAAAGAACAAGAATTATATCGAGAAAATAATGTTTGTTTCCGTAATGGCTAGACCAAGATATGATGCACAAGGTAATTGCACTTTTGATGGGAAGATAGGCGTTTGGGCTTATGTTGAATGGGTTCAAGCACAAAGAGAAGTGCTAATAGGTATGTGCATTTTACAACTAAAAATTCAGTACTCCTTGGGCTGCACTAAGTGTACATTCTATTGTTTCTAACGAGGAAGAGGGAGATTGGGAGCTCAAACCATGCACCGAAGTTGACAAGGCCAAAAGTAGAGAGTACCTTGTTAAATTCATTCTTCCTGCGATCAAGGCAAAGTGGCCGGCTAGTGACAGTGCACAAACCAATCTACATTCAGCAAGACAACGCTAGAACTCATATTCAGCCCGATGATCCAATATTTCTTACTGAGGCTGCACGTGGAGGTTGGGACATTCGGATGGTCTATCAACCTCCTAACTCACCGGACTGCAATATTTTGGATCTTGGTTGGTTTGCTTCTATTCAATCATTGTTTTTGGATCTTGTTTTTGGCATTTTCTTTTGAAACAATGATTGAATAGAAGCAAACCAACCAAGATCCAAAATATTGCAGTCCGGTGAGTTAGGAGGTTGATAGACCATCCGAATGTCCCAACCTCCACGTGCAGCCTCAGTAAGAAATATTGGATCATCGGGCTGAATATGAGTTCTAGCGTTGTCTTGCTGAATGTAGATTGGTTTGTGCCTGTCACTAGCCGGCCACTTTGCCTTGATCGCAGGAAGAATGAATTTAACAAGGTACTCTCTACTTTTGGCCTTGTCAACTTCGGTGCATGGTTTGAGCTCCCAATCTCCCTCTTCCTCGTTAGAAACAATAGAATGTACACTTAGTGCAGCCCAAGGAGTACTGAATTTTTAGTTGTAAAATGCACATACCTATTAGCACTTCTCTTTTGTGCTTGCACCCATTCAACATAAGCCCAAACGCCTATCTTCCCATCAAAAGTGCAATTACCTTGTGCATCATATCTTGGTCTAGCCATTACGGAAACAAACATTATTTTCTCGATATAATTCTTGTTCTTTGTTGATCTTTTTGGGGCTTCCTCCCTTTTGCTCAAATATACATTTTCATTCCTCCTAATTCTGTAGAACCACTTCTCATCATAATGGGCAACATTGAATCCACCCTTCATTGTGGGATCATCACCAAACAGAGTAGAAGGCTCAACTTGATGGAGAGCATAGACCAAACGTTGCTTCTCGTTTCGTCTCCCAACATGGGCTTCACATCGCTTGTGACTCTTCTTATTTCCTTCTCTTTCAACCTGCACAAATCGTATGAATGAAATAATTATTTCGTAACTAAACAACAATTTCAGCAAAGATATAGTGTACTACTGCAAGTTCATACCTTTGGAAAACAGTAGATTTTGGCATGTTCATAGCTTCTGCAAGTTGACGTATAGTGGTGCGTTCGGTTGTTGGGATAGCTTCCATTGCTTCTATGTCCAGTATGTTCTTCTTTCTACCAACTTTCCCGATCTTTCCACACTTCACACTATTTATGCCACCTCCATTTATTCCCTGCCTCCAAATTCTTGTGACTACCCTTCGTGGACACTTAGCCAACATTGCAACTTCAGCCGTGACGCCACGTTTCATCTTACAGGAGGTTCCATTACGTTGCTGGATCCATTGGTAAATCTGCCGTTTTTCTTCCGTGTTGTAAAACTTTCTTGTACGCTTATTTGCTAGATCATCTACACACATGAAACAGAACAAAAAAGTAGTGCAAGTTAGGAACATATTGGCCGCGGCACAAAAAGTACACAAGCCTATGCCGTAGGCTTACTCAAATCTATGATCTTGCGAGGGTTTGCTTGAACCGGTGTTTGGCTTGGAGGGTACTCATCTGCGTTCTCGAAGTTAGGGTTGTACCCAACTCCACGGTACCCTTGAGGCAATGCAGTACTATCACTAGCTGGTTCATCTACAAACAGAAACATAAGATTAAAACAGTACAATTACTTTGACAACAGTACAATGTAGGAAACATACTCAAGTTGAACCCTCTGTCCCGGCCAGAATAAGCTTCAATATTTTCTGCTTGTGGTCTTGTACATAAATCTACATGGAAAACAGAAAACAGAAGTACTCATGTAAAACCCTAAAACAGAATCCATCTAAACAGAATTAATCTAAAATAGAAAAACCCTAAACAGATTTCATCTACTCATGTAAAACAGAACTCATCTAAACATATTTCGTGTAAAACAGAATAGAACTAATTTAAAACAGAAAACATGTAAACAGAATTCGTGTAAAACAGAATTCATCTAAACACATGTCATCTAGACACATGTCATCTAGACACATGTCATCTAAAACAGAATTCATCTAAATTACTCTAAAAACATAGTTCATCTAAAACAGAAAACAGTAAACAGTTTTATCTAAAACAGAACTAAACTACAATAGAATTCATCTAAAACAGTTTTCATCTAAAATAGAACTAAACTACAGCAGAATTCATCTAAAACAGAAAACAGTAAACAGTAAACAGTTTTATCTAAAACAGAACTAAACTACAGCAGAATTCATCTAAAACAGTTTTATCTAAAATAGAACTAAACTACAGCAGAATTCATCTAAAACAGAAAACAGTAAACAGTAAACAGTTTTATCTAAAACAGAACTAAACTACAATAGAATTCATCTAAAACAGTTTTCATCTAAAATAGAACTAAACTACAGCAGAATTCATCTAATCTAAAACAGAATTCATGGTTTCTAGAGTGATCATGTAAAACAGAAACTAGGCTGATCATCTTAACCCTAAACAGAAACTACCAGGGAGTGCATCATCTAAAACAGAAACTCCAGTGATCATCTAAACCCTAAACATGAACTACCAGGGAGTGCGTCATGTAAAACAGAAACTACAGTGATCAAGTACCTCTAGTGTTGAAGAAGCTGGAGTGCATGTCGACGCAGAAACCCCCTCCGAAGTTCAGCGGAGGGTCCACGGCGACAGGGACGACGTTGTTTGCCCTAGTTTCTTCACGGCGACGTCGACATGGTCCGCGCGTCCTTGTTCCGCCGCCGCTCCCTTGTCCACCGCCGCTCCCTTGTCCACCGCCGCTCCCTTGTCCACTGCCGCTTCCACTACCTTGTCCCGCCGAAGGAAAGGAGAAAAGACTGCCGCTGCCGCCGATGAGAGAAGAGCCGTGCGGGCGCATGAGGCCGACGCGCCGCACAGGAATCGACGGTGGAGCGCCTGTACGGCGAACGGGCCTCTCCAGCAAGGATCCATTCACGAACGGCGCCGCTGATCGTAGACCAGACAACCCGAGGGTTCCAGTACTCCGCCGCGACGAGCTCTCTGGTGGTTCTTCGGCCATTGGGGACGGGAGAGGAAGCGAGAGGAGAGGACGCGATGAGATGCAGAAGAGAGGAGACGAGGAGATGCCGTATATAACAGTGATCCTTTTGGAAATCAAAACAACAATTGCCGCCATGATTTTTGGCAGTCTGGGCGCGGAAGGAAAGCTCAGCTCGGCGGGGAAGGAAGTTCTGCCTCGCGGGGAAGGAAGGAGAGACCAAAAAAATCCAAACTGCCAATGCATGCCACGAAAAAATAGCGCCAGAAATTTCTCTCAGCCGCGCAGATTTCGTTCGGGTTTTTTCCTGCATCCATGCGACGATTTGCATGGCCGTAATTACTGGGCTTTTATGGAGAAAATATGGAAACTATTTTCTGGTTGGTTGAAACAAACGTTTTTGGCTCCAGGAAACGAACCACTAATCTGCTGCCTTGGTCTTGCTGTTTTTCATTAGAAGCCTAGAAATCCTGGACGGAGGGAGTATACAACACACTACTTATACCATAAGAAAATATAACATCTGAAATTTCTAATGCACGCATTCCGATTCTTATTGCTATTTTCCTTGCATCCAAATAAAATAGACATTTTTGAATTGCAGGTGACATATGTCACTTGAAAATACGAAGCTTACCACATCGAGTGTGCTACGATAATCTTTTACGGTACATGGTATACATATACACGAGTCCAACATAGTCTACAAAAACCAAGAAGGCAGTTTTTTTCGAGGTTGAAGAAGCGAAAAGTCATTTTGGATCTTCGGCACCAGTGCTCTTGCCGTATTAAAAAAAATCAAAAATTAGATTTATGTGTTTAAAAAAATTCTGTAGCAAAATTCTAAAAGGAGCTGATGATGTATCCCACTAACGTACAAAATCTCAAATACAAATATTTTGTTTTCCGAGCTACACAAAAATGATAAAGTCTGATTTTTTTTGAAAATCTGAATCACTATACTCAGATCTACAAATTTGTTATTTTTGTGTAGCCTAAAATATAAATTATTTCCATCTGAAAATTTACATGTTTGTAGAATATAATACTGGCTACATCATAATTTATTTTTAGATTTTTCTGAAACTTAGAAATGTAATTTTTAATTATTTTTTAAATAGGGATCACGGGTGCCCGTGTGCACCAAATCTCTGTCCTTGAAGAAGGCAGTTTTGAGAGAGATACAACCTAACTCAGGACAAGCCGAAGCCCAAGTACATTAAATTATCAAATAAAAAACCACGCCCTAGTCCGCCGAGATCCTTGGGGCATGCGGTCTATCTCTGCCTCTTATTCACCCTGAACTACACTATTGGTGGTTGAGCATGTAATATGTTAATGACAATGATTGTTATCGTTGACATTAGGCAAGGTATCGGCTACATGGTAAGTAGAACACAATCTAATTGGATTGACCTAGGGCCTCTATACAAGCTCATGCAAACCGTATATGCATTGAACTGGTAACATTCCATTTGATAATTGAGTGGTTTGTATGAAGGTGGTTCCAAAAACTCAGGATCTAGCTTGTCTACGAGAGTTGCACCTCTCGTATAAACCCCATAAAACCCCATCTTAGTTCAGGAATATGTTTTCGAGAGAGAAATCAGGTATTTTGTATGTGTAAAATTACCGAATAAGTCAAATGATACTGGCATACAAAGCCATAACGGTTTTAGATCAAAAGTTTGAAATGATAGGATGAATTGGTTAGGTGTGTGTAGCTTGCAACCAAGAGATTGATTTGAGAACCACGTTATATTACACAAAAATACTTGTGCCCTCCCCGCTTCTAAAGCACACATAAGTTCCAATGAAATTACATCGAGATGAGAAGCAATGTTACAGTATAATGTTTGGACGACGTGGGCTTAGCCCAGTGGTTAGGGTCGTAGTGGCGCACCCTAACGACCAGAGTTCGATCCCTGTCAGGGACGAATTTTGGAATTGTCACGCCAAGTCCCGCTTCTACTATATCAATAGTGTTCTAGTTCCTCCTAGACACTGTTTCATTTTTTTTTTACAGTATAATGTTTGGCTGAACTCTAGTTTTCGGGTGGATATGTCACGACCATGTGACCATGTAACACGTACTAACAACCAGCTAAGCCTGAATCACTTGACAAGTTAAACAGAAAGAATGAAATAGTTGCGCAAGCGCAACTCATACCAAAACAAGAAAGAAACAGAGGCTTCACACGCCGCCGCGCCGCCTCCTCCCTGCGCCCCTTCCTCACCGCCGCCGCCGGTGGAAGCCGGTCAGCCTACGGTGGCGGCGGGCCTCCTTCAGCCTCCAACATGCTTCCCGTCTCCTCACCTCTCCTCCCAATTGCAGCGAATCGAGCTTCAATTTGTGCTCCATGGTGGTGTCGGAGGTCGTGATTCGTCCTGGTGGTGCCACCTCCAACGCCGGAGCCCGCTAGTTGGGCCTTCCTCTCGTTGGCTTGGGCCTGGTAGGCGTCAAGCCGCCGGTTCTGACCTGGGTCAGTCTGCGGCCAGATCTGACCAGGGGCTCGATCTGCGGCCATAATTCTTGACCTCCGAGCTATTTTGTTTGGCGTGGCCTCTCTAGTTCATGGAGAATCTGTGTGGAGCTCGACTCGCTAAACTTTGGAGGGTGGTGTTGGGGGCGGCAGGTGCCGGAGGTGCATTCGTGCGGCAGTGGGGTCGGCCGACTGCGCGCGTGTGGTTTGTTCTCCAGAGGGAGACGGGCTAGGTTGGCTCCTTGGAATCCCGAGCGGCGGCTCCTTATGGTGGGCACGGCGGCGCCAGGCGACGGGTGCCTCCGTGCAGGTGTTGGTCAGAAGTCTCGGCGTTGTGGGCAGCGGGATGGTTCGCGTGGGAGGCATTCGTGGTGCAGGAGATCCTCGTGCTCCTTCCCAGATCTTGGCGTATTTCGTGGGACGGTGGTCGCTATTCGTGCGAAAGCCCTGCCCGACATTGTCGGTGCCAGTGACGTCGACGCTCTCGAGCGCCGAGTCCCTCTTTGGAGGCGTCATTGAGGATGGTGCTCCTCCACCATTGGCTCCGGGTGAAAATCCTTAGTCTGGTTCGCCGGACGGGGCAGCGATGACGCCTTGGCACCGCTTCCTTCTTGAAGGCGCTGCCTTTGGATCCATTGGTCTGTGGTGTGGTTCTTTGGATACGACCGAGTGGCTTTCGAAATGGCGGTCTTCCCCGAGCGAGAAGGCTCGGAATCTCTTCTTTCTCGGTTGCCCGGCTATCGGCTACAACTCGAGCTCTAGGGTGAGCGTTCCATCATCTGACGGTACGGCGCCATCGAACCTGGGCGAGGGGGCAGGGGCCCTCTTCGGTGATGGACGGGTTTTCCCGTGATGCAATGTGTCCGTGTTTGGAGAAGATGAAGGCATTCTCTTCTGTTGGTGTGGCGTCCTCCTCCTGCGCTTCGCTTCATCTACCTTGATCAGCGTTTGTTTCGACATCTGAAGACCTAGGCGTTTGCAGGCTGTATATTTTGTTTGATTTTGTGTTGCCCTATAATGGTTCTGGTTTTTGTTGTTGTTCTCCTCAACACCCTGTAATTCTAGCCGTTGGTGGCTTTATTAATTTAAAGCTGGGCATAATGACTTATGTTTAAAAACTCATACCAAAACAACTTAACAATATGCAAGCTACGCACATGGTTGATGTGTGCTTGCGCAACTATCGCACCTTTTATCTGGATACTCACTCCGTCTCATTTTACTAGTCTTCCCTGTATCTATAGGTTGCCAATTTGACCTATATAATTTAAATTATATAATGCAAAAATTATATCATTAGAAAATAGAACATCTCAACTTTCTGATGATATATTTTTTATAACATATAACTAATGCTAACTTGATCAAATTTGCGACATAGGCGTACGCGCACGCCTTATAAACTGTGGGAGAGTGAGTAGAAGAAATCCATGCATATTCATCAATGTGGGCATATGAATTATTCATCAGTCTCTTACAAGTGAGATGCTATTTAGGAATTAAGACACCTCAAGCATCAAGATTCATTTCAGTACGTTGAGTTACGTACATGCATATACTATAGTATTTGACAGCAGTACTACGGGGTATATCTTACGGTACAAAAAAGGTATAGGTAATTCGACGACCATATCACCACTTGAGCAAATCATCACGCAATTCATTCAAGCACTAACAAATCGGTGGCGATGCCCATGTACGCATGACAAGAGAGAGATAGTGTATAAATCAGCTTAGGCGGTGAGCTCCTCCTCCTTGTGGGTCTCGATGACGAGGTCGGACGTGGGGTAGGCGTGGCAGGTGAGCACCCAGCCCTCCTCCATCTGCTCGTCGTCGAGGAAGCTCTGGTCGGACTGGTCCAGCGACCCGGACACCAGCTTGCCGGCGCAGGACGAGCAGGACCCGGCCCTGCAGGAGTATGGCAGGTCGATGCCCTCCTCCTCGGCCTGGTCGAGGATGTAGACGTCGTCGGGGACCTCCAGCTCCACCTCGCCCTCGGGCGTGATCAGCTTCACCTTGTAGGTGGCCTGCGCGCGGAGCCTGGCTCCCCGCACCTGCTTGGCGGCGGTGAGAGCGACGTTCGCCGGCGCGAGGGCCACGCGGGGCGCCGGTGGGGCGGCGGCGCGCAGGGAGAAGGGCGCGCGGAGGCTGCTCAGTGCGGTGGCCATTGCTAGCTGCTGCTCGTGGGAGATGAGAAGAGCTAGCTAGCGTGGGTGTGTGGCTATGGAGGTTGGATAGCTGAGCTAGGGGATGGAGGAGTGAGGAGGGCGGGAATAAGTAAGGAGTTGGAGTGTGGGTGGTACGTGGAGGTGAGGGAGTGGCCGCCTTATCTTCGTCGGGATGGGCGGGGCGACGAGGATCACACGCTGCTCATCTCGTCGTCGTCGTCGAGGGGCGTGTGGCCGGCGACATCCATCGGGGACATGGGGTCACGGGAGCTGCGTGACGTGGAGCCGAGGCAAAATGGTGGTGGATGTTTCGCGAAATTTAATTGATTGGAGCTGCGTGTGTCAGTGTGTCTGTGTGGCTAGTATGTACGATTTAACTGGAACCTTGAGGTGCAAATGTAACTGTTTGACCTGTAACTTGTTTGTTGAAACTGTGTCAGTGTGGTAAAAAAGGTTTTACTAGAGTAAGCCATGGACACATCATTTTCGTAGAGGAATAGGTTAACACGGCCGATACAACATCATAGAAGACACATCATTTAAACAAAAACAAAAGACAACCTTGCTAAAAGAAACTGGCAAGGAAGTAAGATATGTGTTTTCTGTGATAAAGATGAATCCATACAACACTTGTTCTTTGAATGTCCACTTGCAAAAATTGTACGGCGAATAATATATATGACTTTTAGTTTATCTCCTCCTGCTAATGTTACAAATCTTTTTGGGAATTGGTTAAGCGCTATTGCCAAAAATGATTTATTGCAGATTAGAGTGGGAGTTTGTGTCATCATGTGGGCTATCTGGCATGTGCGAAATGATTTTGTTTTTAACAAGCCGAAATTTCAATCCTTCTTGCAGGTTATTCACTGATATGTACGTGGTCCTATCTCCAATCAGGGGAGCAGCGGGATGCAATGGAGTCTGGGTGCAACCGATTGGAGATGGTTGCACGGGATTTTTACAACCGGTGTGGGTGGCGGCATGATCATATGATTGAATTTTGATGTATCGTTGGCATCTCCTTTTGAGTTTACTAGTCATCAACCCGTGCACCGCACGGGCTAGAATTTTGAGAATTTTGAAGAACATTTCTTTGTGGCTAAATGAGCAAACTTAAGAGTGATTTTACTTTCACTTCAAATAGGTTAACATTTTGTTTTCTTTTTGGGGAACAAAGTAAACATTGTAGCTCGAAATTTCCAAACAACTATGACTTGTACTTCCATTAGAGTGTATTTCAAAACAAATATGAACAGAACACTTGTAATAGGAGATTTGCCCCAGATCTCGTGGTCTTCATACCACGTGCCTACGCCTATATAATTTAGCAATGCCTGTGATAGTTGCACAAAATATTTTTTAGAGAGTATAAACCTGATGAATCTCAGAAAGATTGGTAAATCCAAATGACTAATTTCATGAGCTGCCGCCTACGTTGGGATAGCTTCCTAGCCGGGTACCTAATTTTTATCCAATGGCTGGCAAACAGATAACCTTGTGAGATCAAAACAATAGCAAATAGAATGGCAACACATGGTTGACCTTAAAGGGAATATTATATACAATATTGCTACCCATCATATCAAATGATGCATAAATAATTTTTAAAGAGTGAAATCATATTCAAATATATTTTACACAAATGATGGTAATGAAACCAAACATTGACTGCTTCATTACCTGCCATCAGAGATATTAATTAATTTTTAGTTTGTTGACTGGAATTTTCGCAACTTCAGTTCCGATTAGTGTCCAAATGAGCTAAGTGGTTAAAACACGATGGTTAAACTCCTGTAAAATTAATGAATCATAAATAAAATTAGGGGCTTGAACAAATATATTACTTTAAATATTTCTTGCACAAAAAGTAAATTTGGTACTTTACCTAACATGCGTTGGTTTAAATATAATGGATGCTCATCAGGTTGAGATGTAAGAAACATTACGGGACATATGTTTGAAAGTTTTTAAAATATCTTTCACTCTCTTAGGTACATAGTGACTTGACACAAACAATACGATATCACACCAGTCAGTACAAAACATCATCGAGCTCTGATTAGCAAATTTGAAAAGTGCGCAAAATAAGGCCTTGGTAGATTACGTACTGAAAATACTTTTTGTGTAGTACATATGCCACTGCAGGAAATAGTTACAGTTCCAGGAAAGATAGACTTGACCCTGAGAATCAAGGAAATTTGGTAGAGTTATAAGATGTGAGAGTAGCGGACAGTTCCAAAATCAGATATTGCCAATTTTGTGGCTCATACGCAATCAGCCTGATCGATCTAGAATTCTAGATACATGAGAAGAGACAGTTAGGCAGCCGGTGATGTGACCAATTAATTTTGTTTCAGCAGCTCAATGATCCGATAGATTGAAAATAAAAAATTGAACTGCTTACCTGAGATCCGCTTGGGAGATTAATCCACGACCCAAGTAATGAGCCGTCCAGCATCTTCCTGTATGATTTGCGCATGTTGCAAACCTGGACGCCCACCTGCATGACCGCGAGGGCCAAGAAGGCCAGGTTATGGAGACGCTTCTCCATGTTTCACCATCGCCTTTCTGGTTCAGAGGTAGCCATGATTTCCGGATCGAGGACGGGATCACATCGGGGCAGAGTCACGCAGGTATAATAAAAGGTGCACGCATCATCCAATGGTTACAAATAAACCTCTTAATTATCGAACGGTAACTTTTACTAACCTCTAGCTAGGATTAAACGTGGTGGCTCTATGGGAGTCTCCAATTAGTAAATATAAGATTTCGCTGGCTGATCTTTGTATCGACCCTAGCTGATCCTTGAATTGTAATAAATATGATACTATTCTCAATAAAATAATAAAGAAGCCATATGCATCACTTTGATGCAGAGGCTGGGGTATGCCCCCATTTCGGAAAAAAGACGGCACGTACCACACTGGTCGGTTTACAAAACACCATCTACAACGACTGGACCATGAACACTTGCCTTGCCTGATCTCCTGCCGAAGGTGAGGAGACGGGTGCTGTCCACAACTGGCGCGTGGTTGACGTGGGAGGTAGGAATCTCTGTCGTGTAGCTTTTCTTTGTTCCCCGGCAACGGCGCCAGAAAATAGCTTGATGTCTACGCACGCTTCTATTCCTGTAGACAGTGTTGGGCCTCCAAGAGCAGAGGTTTGTAGAACAGCAGCAAGTTTCCCTTAAGTGAATCACCCAAGGTTTATCGAACTCGGGGAGGTAGAGGTCAAAGATATCCCTCTCAAGCAACCCCGCAATTACGATACAAGAAGTCTCTTGTGTCCCCAACACACCTAATACACTTGTCAGATGTATAGGTGCACTAGTTCGGCGAAGAGATAGTGAAATACAAGTGATATGGATGTATATGAGCGGTAATAACAATCTGAATAAAATATGGCAGCGAGTAAACATGCAACGAACGATAAGTAAACGGAGATTAGATGTTCGGAAATAAGGCCTAGGGATCCTACTTTCACTAGTGGACACTCTCAACATTGATCACATAACTGAAACTACTCTACACTCTCTTGTTGGATAACAAACACCATTCATTGCGTAGGGCTACAAGAGCTCCCTCAAGCCGGAGTTAACAAGCTCCACAACATTCGGAGTTCATATTTAAGTAACCTTTAGAGTGCATGATAGACCATTGCAATTTAGACCGAGTACTAACATAGCATACACACTCGCCAACAATAGCTATGAAGGGGGAATAGATCACAACAATACTATCATAGTAATAGTTAACTCCATAATCTACAAGAGATTACAATCATAACCTATGCCAAGTACTACATGATGCACACACTGTCAACATTACATCATGGAGGAGGAATGGAGTACTTTAATAACATCACTAGAGTAACACATAGATGATATTCAACTAGATCACAAAGAGAGAGATGAACCACATAGCTACGGTAGAGCCCTCAGCCTCGGGGGAGAACTACTCCCTCCTCATCATGGGAGACAGCGATGGCGATGAAGATGGCGGTGGTGTCGATGGAGATGACTCCGGGGGCAATTCCCCATCCCGGCAGGGTGCCGGAACATAGACTTCTGTCCCCCGAATTGGAGTTTCGCGATGGCGGCGGCGTCCCTGGAGTCTTTCTGGAGTTTCGTTAATCGGTGTAGGGTTTTTAGGTTCCGAGGGGTTAAATAGGCGAAGAGGCGGAGTCGGAAGGGCGCCAGGGCTCCCTCCCCATAGGCTGGCGCGGCCAGGGTGGAGCCCGCGCGGCCCTATGGTCTGGGGCCCCTGGGCCTCCTCTCCGGCTCCCCTTCGGTGTTCTGGTCCGTCTCGGTAAATTAAGATATTTGGCTTTCGTTTCGTCGAATTCTGAGAATATTGCCCGAACAGACCTTCACGGAACCAAAAACAGCAGAAAACAGAGAATCGGCTCTTTGGCATCTTGTCAATAGGTTAGTGCCGGAAAATGCATAATAATGACATAAAGTGTGTATAAAACATGTGAGTATCATCATAAAAGTAGCATGGAACATAAGAAATTATGGATACGTTTGAGACGTATCAAGCATCCCCAAGCTTAGTTCCTACTCGCCCTCGAGTAGGTAAACGATAACAAAGATAATTTCTTAAGTGACATGCTATCATAATCTTGATCAATACTATTGTAAAGCATATGAGATGAATGCAGCGATTCAAAGCAATGGTAAAGACAATGAGTGAACAACTGAACCATATAACAAAGACCTTTCATGAATAGTACTTTCAAGACAAGTATCAATAAGTCTTGCATAAGAGTTAACTCATAAAGCAATAAATTCAAAGTAAAGGCATTGAACCAACACAAAGGAAGATATAAGTTTCAGCAGTTGCTTTCAACTTTCAACATGCATATCTCATGGATAATTGTCAACACAAAGTAATACGATGAATGCAAATAAGCAAGTATGTAGGAATCAATGCACACAGTTGACACAAGTGTTTGCTTCTAAGATAGAAAAAAATAGGTAAACTGACTCAACATAAAGTAAAAGAATGGCCCTTCGAAGAGGGAAGCATGGATTGCTATATTCGTGCTAGAGCTTTTATTTTGAAAACAAGAAACAATTTTGTCAATGGTAGTAATAAAGCATATATGTTATGTATAAGATATCCTATAAGTTGCCAGCCTCATTCATAGTATACCAATAGTGCCCACACCTTGTCCTAATTAGCTTGGATTTACATGGATTATCATTGCATAACATACGTTTCAACCAAGTGTCACAAAGGGGTACCTCTATGCCGCCTGTACAAAGGTCTAAGGAGAAAGATCGCATTTGATTTCTCATTTTTGATTATTCTCAACTTAGACATCCATACCGGGACAACATAGACAACAGATAATGGACTCCTCTTTAATGCATAAGCATTCAACAACAGATAAATTCTCATAAGAGATTGAGGATTGATTGTCCAAACTGAAACTTCCACCATGGATCATGGCTTTAGTTAGCGGCCCAATGTTCTTCTCTAACAATATGCATACTCAAACCATTTGATCATGATAAATCACCCTTACTTCAGACAAGACAAACATGCATAGCAACTCACATGATATTCAACAAAGGTGAAATAGTTGATGGCGTCCCCAGGAACATGGTTATTTGCTCAACAAGCAACTTATAAGAAATAAGATACATATCTACATATTCTTCACCACAATAGTTTTTAAGGCTATTTTCCCGTGAGCTATATATTGCAAAGACAAAGAATAGAATTTTAAAGGTAGCACTCAAGCAATTTACTTTGTAATGGCAGAAAAATACCATGTAGTAGGTAGGTATGGTGGACACAAATGGCATAGTTTTTGGCTCAAGGATTTGGATGCACGAGAAGTATTCCCTCTCAGTACAAGGCTTAGGCTAGCAAGGTTGTTTGAAGCAAACTCAAGTATAAAACAGTACAGCAAAACTTACATAAGAACATATTGCAAGCATTATAAGACTCTACATCGTCTTCCTTGTTGTTCAAACACCTTAACTAGAAAATATCTAGACTCTAGAGAGACCAATAATGCAAACCAAATTTTAACAAGCTCTATGTAGTTCTTCATTAGTAGGTGCAAAGTACATGATGCAAGAGCTTAAACATGATCTATATGAGCACAACAATTGCCAAGTATCAAATTATTCAAGACATTATACCATTTACCACATGCAGCATTTTCTGTTTCCAACCATATAACAATTAACGAAGCAGTTTCAACTTTCGTCATGAACATTAAGAATAAAGCTAAGAACACATGTGTTCATATGCAACAGCGGAGCGTGTCTCTCTCCCACACAAGCATGATAGGATCAGATTTTATTCAAACAAAACAAAAATAAAAACATACAGACGCTCCAAGTAAAGCACATAAGATGTGACGGAATAAAAATATAGTTTTACTAGAGGTGACCTGATAAGTTGTCGATGAAGAAGGGGATGCCTTGGGCATCCCCAAGCTTAGATGCTTGAGTCTTCTTGAAATATGCAGGGATGAACCACGGGGGCATCCCCAAGCTTAGACTTTTCACTCTTCTTGATCATATTGTATCATCCTCCTCTCTTGACCCTTGAAAACTTCCTCCACACCAAACTCAAAACAAACTCATTAGAGGGTTAGTGCATAATCAAAAATTCACATATTCAGAGGTGACACAATCATTCTTAACACTTATGGACATTGCACAAAGCTACTGAAAGTTAATGGAACAAAGAAATCCATCCAACATAGCAAAACAGGCAATGCGAAATAAAAGGCAGAATCTGTCAAAACAGAATAGTACGTAAAGACGAATTTTTTAGAGGCACTGGACTTGCTCAGATGAAAAAGCTCAAATTGAATGAAAGTTGCGTACATATCTGAGGATCGCACACGTAAATTGGCAGATTTATCTGAGTTACCT
The DNA here is from genome assembly GCF_022539505.1 of Lolium rigidum. Lineage (NCBI taxonomy): Eukaryota > Viridiplantae > Streptophyta > Magnoliopsida > Poales > Poaceae > Lolium > Lolium rigidum. Next base: position 233,180,130 of record NC_061508.1, on the reverse strand, counting down.
ACAGAGAACCCTGCCCAAATTCGTGACAGCAAGAAATCTGTTTCTGCGCAGTCATCCAAATCTAGTATCAACCTTACTATCAAAGATTTTACTTGGCACAACAATGCAATAAAATAAAGATAAGGAGAGGTTGCTACAGTAGTAACAACTTCCAAGACACAACAAAACAGTAGCAAAATAAAAGCATGGGTTTTCTCCCAAGACGTGCTTTCTTTATAGCCATTAAGATGGGCTCAGCAGTTTTAATGACGCACTCGCAAGAAATAAGAATTGAAGCAAAAGAGAGCATCAAGAAGCAAATTCAAAACACATTTAAGTCTAACCCGCTTCCTATGCATAGGAACCTTGTACACAAATAAATTCATGAGGAGCAAAGTGACAAGCATAGGAAGATAAAACACAAGTAACTTCAAGATTCTCAACATAAAGAGGGGAAACTTAATATTCTTAAGATGCATATAACCATGTTTCCCTCTCTCATAATAACTTTCAGTGGCATCATGAACAAACTCAACAATATAACTATCACATGAAATATTCTTATTCACATGCATAAAAGTATCATTACTCTCCACATAAGCATAATCAATCTTATTAATTGTAGTGGGAGCAAATTCAACAAGGTAGCTATCATTATCACCATAATCATCAAATATAGGAGGCATAGTATAATCATAATTAATTTTCTCCTTAATAGTAGGTGGATGATAGTCATCATTGTAATCATCATATATAGGAGGTAAAGTATCATCAAAGTAAATTTTCTCCTCCATGCTTGGGGGACTAAAAATATCATGCTCATCAAAACCAGCTTCCCCAAGCTTAAATTCTTCCATAGCATTATCAACAATGGTGTTCATACTAATAACATTGCTACTAGCATGCAAATAAGGTTCCATAGGTTTTTTAATTTTCGCATCGCAATATTTATGTCTTAACTCAGGAAATAGATTAAAAAGCTCATTGTTGTTTTCCATTATGCCTAACTAGTGAAAAATAAAAACAAGAAACAAAAAGATGCAATTGCAGGATCTAAAGGAAATAGCTTCGAGCACTCACACACCGGCAACATTGCTAGGAAATAGCTTAGTAGTCGGAGGATGTGAATACCTTTTACCTTACCTCCCCGGCAACGGCGCCAGAAAATAGCTTGCTGTCCACAACTGGCGCGTGGTTGACGTGGGAGGTAGAAATCTCTGTGGTGTAGCTTTTCTTTGTTCCCCGACAACGGCGCCAGAAAATAGCTTGATGTCTACGCACGCTTCTATTCATGTAGACAGTGTTGGGCCTCCATGAGCAGAGGTTTGTAGAACAGCAGCAAGTTTCCCTTAAGTGAATCACCCAAGGTTTATCGAACTCAGGGAGGTAGAGGTCAAAGATATCCCTCTCAAGCAACCCTGCAATTACGATACAAGAAGTCTCTTGTGTCCCCAACACACCTAATACACTTGTCAGATGTATAGGTGCACTAGCTCGACGAAAAGATAGTGAAATACAAGTGATATGGATGTATATGAGCGGTAATAACAATCTGAATAAAATATGGCAGCGAGTAAACATGCAACAGAACAGTAAGTAAACGGAGATTCGATGTTCGGAAATAAGTCCTAGGGATCCTACTTTCACTAGTGGACACTCTCAACATTGATCACATAACTGAAACTACTCTACACTCTCTTGTTGGATAACAAACACCATTCATTGCGTAGGGCTACAAGAGCTCCCTCAAGCCGGAGTTAACAAGCTCCACAACATTCGGAGTTCATATTTAAGTAACCTTTAGAGTGCATGATAGACCATTGCAATTTAGACCGAGTACTAACATAGCATACACACTGCCAACAATAGCTATGAAAGGGGGAATAGATCACAACAATACTATCATAGTAATAGGTAACTCCATAATCTACAAGAGATTACAATCATAACCTATGCCAAGTACTACATGATGCACACACTGTCAACATTACATCATGGAGGAGGAATAGAGTACTTTAATAACATCACTAGAGTAACACATAGATGATATTCAACTAGATCACAAAGAGAGAGATGAACCACATAGTTACGGTAGAGCCCTCAGCCTCGGGGGAGAACTACTCCCTCCTCATCATGGGAGACAGCGATGGCGATGAAGATGGCGGTGGTGTCGATGGAGATGACTCCGGGGGCAATTCCCCGTCCCGGCAGGGTGCCGGAACAGAGACTTCTGTCCCCCGAATTGGAGTTTCGCGATGGCGGCGGCGTCCCTGGAGTCTTTCTGGAGTTTCGTCAATCGGTGTAGGGTTTTTAGGTTCCGAGGGGTTAAATAGGCAAAGAGGCGGAGTCGGAAGGGCGCCAGGGCTCCCTCCCCATAGGCCGGCGCGACCAGGGTGGAGCCTGTGCGGCCCTATGGTCTGGGGCCCCTGGGCCTCCTCTCCGGCTCCCCTTCGGTGTTCTGGTCCGTCTCGGTGAATTAAGATATTTGGCTTTCGTTTCGTCGAATTCCGAGAATATTGCCCGAACAGCCTTCCTGGAACCAAAAACAGCGAGAAAACAACAAGCGGCTCTTTGGCATCTTGTCAATAGGTTAGTGCCGGAAAATGCATAATAATGACATAAAGTGTGTATAAAACATGTGAGTATCATCATAAAAGTAGCATGGAACATAAGAAATTACAGATACGTTTGAGACGTATCAACGGGGCACTAAACAACCGGCCAGACCGCGAAATGAAGACTCCACTGAAGCATTACCACTACTCCAAGACTGCCCGGATCAATGTGCCGCTCCTCATACGCCTAGAAGGGATCATCCAATAGTTGATGGGATCTAGCCAGACTTGAGGAAGACGTTGACTAAGAAGTGTCCGACATGATGTACATTGCGCCCCTAAGGCACGCGTCCCGAGCAATGCCCAAACCGACATCACATTGCCACCATATCTCCATGTCACGCTCTTGTCGGGTAGCCTTGACGACATCGTGGCGCCATCGTCGCTTGATCCGGTGAACTGAACCCAGGAGGTTTCGCCGGCACCCGAGAAGAAGAACACACAACCCAAGCCATGACCACGCTCCCCCAAGCAGGTAGTGGGACTCGCAAACGTCGCCACGGCCAGCATCGCCTCTACCGACATGGCCGGTCCATAGATTTCGGAGGCCCTAGGACGAAATGATATCAAGGGCCCCTTGTTCACAGTAGCGACCTTTTCGTAGGGCAGGGGGGCATTGCCTCCCTACTCTTGATTTTTATAAAGATATTTATTTATGGTAAATTTGTATATATTACTTAAAGTTTAAGCATGATTGGTGTTCTGGCCCCTTAACAATCTCCATCACATACAAAAGACTTAGAAAATATTAGTATTGAGCAAGAGAAATATTAGGGTAATGCAATAATAAACTAAATAATATTTACATTTGAAAGATCCATGGTCTTCGAAACCTTAAAGAAGAAGACGTTTAAAAATATTTATTTCTACTGATCGAGCAAACTATGCCATGATTCTTATTTCTACCAATAGCTACTTATGTACACATGTATATACATATATATATATATCATTAAAATTAATTATAAAAAAATATGAGGATCAATGTTGTTCTGGATATTTGGGAAGGCTACATCGTATCTTCGGAAAAAATATTTAAATAGTTTTTTTTGTTAAAAGAAGTTTGAAGTAGAGGCACGGTAAGCTGCAGCTTCAACCTTGTATATTTTGTAGAATTATTCTAAATGGTACATACTAAAGCGTAAATATTAAAATAAATGTTTGGTAAGAGGCACGGTAAACTGTAGCTTAGGACATCTATATTTTCTACAATTATTTTAAACTATACAACCTATGTCCAAGTATAAACATAGCAAGTATGTAAAAAAAAATCTTAGGCCAGGGCCCTCGCTCCTGAAGGCACAGGGCAAGCGCCCGTTTGCCCCGTCCTATGGGCGGCCCAGGCTACCGAGCAGGGCTTTCACCCCGGCCATAGATTGTATCCCTAAATACAACCCAAAGGGCAGACTAAAGATGGTAGGAAAGGATGCAAGCCGTCTTCCTTGAGACATCACAACATGAAGGATACAGTCACCGTTGGCCGGCCTCTCTGTCAAAGAAGAGTGGTGCATTGGCTATCTTAGGCTCCACTGCCAGCCCGTATGGGCTATGAGGAGGAGCCCTCCATGCCAGTCGGCCAGCACCGTTGGTGCGCCATCCCCACGCTCCATAGACAACCCTTACATCATCCATCAACACACACTAGTGTTGCGGCCAACGTAGGCCTAAATCGGCCTGAACGACGAACACGACAATCACCACCAGTGCCGACCACCACGCGTTGGAACACCACCATGTTGCATCCACATGCCCTCCTCGTGATACCGGTCGATCGTGCCACTGAGATATGCTCTTGTTGCCCCGATTGATGGCTCCCACAATGGGAAACAACACGCCACGAGAGGCCTCGCCTCCATCGTCGAAATCACATGCTGCATACTCCAGAGGTGGCCGGAGGGGGAGGTAGAAAAGAGGGAAACCCACCGTGATGCTAGGGTTTTCGTTGTATCGCCTCGGAGAAATGGTGGTCTTGGTCCTCTTCCGTCGAAAAAAACTAACTATACTATTTTCCTCCGGGGATGCAACTAGTACCTGCAGCAAGGATGCACAAATCTTGTAAGTAAGCTTCGATATATAAGTGTCTACTATTATGGTTTGAGGTTTGTTTTTTTTATTTTCAGAAAGATCAAGGAAATTATTTATTTTTATTATGAGATTTTCTTCGATAATACATTATGATAAATTATAAATGATTCTTTTTTGAGGGAAAATTATAAATGATTCAATAAGCTTTTTTTTTTTACTTTGAGATGAATACCGTTAAGTCTTTTTGAGCTTATAAATCCAGTAAGTCTTGTGTGTAGCATTGTGAAGCTGAGACGTGGGCCGTATGGCCCAATAAAATATCAAGAGTTATTGGAGCTGGAAGGCCCACAAGGCCGCTAACCCCATTTAAAGAAAAAGGTTGGAGTGGGCCGTAGTCCTTTTAGTTAACAACCTTCGGAGTACAAAGTATTCGAGCATTTCTAAAATAAAAAATAGTACTTCCAAGTTTTTTTTCTGGAGCATAGCATGCACTAACAAATACGTACACACACGTATCCTATAAACGTAAACATGTACGCCCTACTTTTATGAGCATCTTCGAAAAACTGAGAGACTGATCCATCAGGTCTTAAGACTGGCAGCGTTACCACAGTCGTCTTGCTATCGGCGAAAACATATTCTTCCGTTGAAAGAATATTTCGTCTTTATAAAATACTAAAATATTAAATTTGAGGTTTGATTTCTAGTCGGTTGAAATGTCACCACCCTTCTAACAATCTAACCACATGTTAGTTCTCGGTGTTGCACATGTATCTAATGATGTGGGATATACAAATATCCAATGTTGGTATTCTGGTGGCTGATATCAAGGTTTTGGTGCAGCACTTCTCTGAAGCGAAATCTAAATGAGGAGGTGTATATCTTAGCTAAGTCAAGTTCGTTAGCTCATTCTTCTTGTATTTTCCATTCTCTTATGAATATATTGGGTGGACTTTTTTTAAATTTTGTGAGTTGATCAATAAAGCGCCTAAAATGATGTGGGATCAATAAAAAAAATAGCATGCAATAGCACCAGCAATTAAAAGTCACTATTTCGATGTTTTTTTCAAGTGCTATAGCATGCTAATAACGAGCAAATGTATATGGATCTATTTTGTGGCACCTTACTCAAAATGCTATTGCGCCGCCACAGACGCCTCGCTGTCGACGGGAACATCGCCTTCCACTGAGAGAATATTCCGCCTTTTATGAGATACATAGATGTCAAACCTAGGATTTGAACTCTGGTGAGCTAGGGGTACAACCACCCTCCTAACCACCTAATCTTAGGTTAGTTCTGAGAACTGAGGTCTGACGGATGATAGATTAAAGCAGAACAAGTCAAGTTGGGTGAACATAACGCGGTACGACGTATTCGATCATATAAAAAAGTTAGGCGGCGGCATCCCCCTGTATTGTCACTTGTCAGACGTCCGTTTACAAAGACTTTCTTACAATTATTCATAGTGTGGCTTTCCCAATATTTACTCCAACGAATACAATACTCCTATAATATTTTGTATTATTATGTGGCGACTTTTTCCTTAACGTCTGCTAGCGATAATTCTTCTCTCTTAGGAAATGAAACAGTGGTATTTATACCCATGCAAATTGAGAGTACGCGACTAAGTCTGCTAAAGCAAACCCGGTCATGCGCGCGCGAGCTGCATTTACCTTTGTATTTGTGTTCCCTTTCTTTTAAGATCTTATTGCGCACTACACTATCATGATATACAATCCATGTGGCAGAGCGTCACCAGTTACTTATATCTGATCCAACTGTGCAACATTACGCAAGCACAATAGAATATCTCTGTCTTACAACATTCTTAGTTACCAAGAAACAGATCAATGTTCCCCTGATTGCCTTGAGACGCTGGCGAACTATCAAAAAATAAAGAGAGCAGGATCACCGGAGAAAACAGAGTTCTCGAGCAAGGAGGAATCTTTTGTAGGTGACGTGAAGATAGCTCCAACGTCCAAAAGGTCAGTCCACGCGTACATGCTCCTTTGACCACGTACATCTCCGAATTTATTGATTTTAGGCTTCCTGTGTACTTTTTCTTACTATTAGTTTCCTATGTGGATTAAACTTGTAAAAACAATTAGTGTTTAATTAAGTTCTGTATTATCGGATTTAATCATCATTTCGCTTTGCTTACAAGCAAGCAGCTAGCGGTTCGTGCATGCATGTTTCCTTGATTGCCTAGCTAGCTTAGCTTGCCCAACACTGCCAGCCACGGAGGACGCCAACGTCGTACTAGGCACGTTACTTTGAGAAAATCAATGCATTCAAACATATAGGAGTGTAGTATATTTTAAGAGTAGAAGAAAGACAATTCCTCGGGCGGCTACGCTTTGCTTCCCCTCAGCCAACATCACCGGCGGTCCGCCCCGCCTCTGATGGCCATTTAGGCCTTGAAGTGAGGCCCGGGAGGGTTTCATTTCTTTTTTAGTTTTTTTATATATTTTTCGAATGGTGAGACGACGATGATATCCTAAAGTCAGAACAAACTCGCCACACTCTATCTTTGCTCCCGTGGTGTGCCTAGCACCGCTAGAGGATGCTTGGAGTTGTGTGTCCTTTAAATCTCGTAATATTTATTTTTGAAGAAACTGTTGGACCTTCTCGTACATATTTATTTTCCTAGGCCTCATGGTTGGCAAAACAATCTAAGATGAAAGGTATTAGATGATTTTGGGGTGGAACATCTTATATGTGGGTTTGAATATCATAAAGCAAATATGGACTTTGCTAGTAGTCCCCATTCAGTGTTCTGCAAAAATGGTGCCCATTCTAGACGATCAAAAAAAAAAATCAAACGAGTCTATGAGATAAAATATGCTACCTTTTCATTGACTATTTATTTTCCTGCCACGCATAAAAAAGTGCAGCAAGATTATTTCCGTGCATATTTTCTTAGCATATTCTATATTCTAATGTGTTGGTCTCTGAGGTTTCAAAGAGCCTATCCAAAATAGGATAGGGTTGTAGAAGGATGGTATTGGTACCGACTATGCTTTTTTTTGCGACGATGCATATGTGTTGTGAACTCATCACATGGTTGTGGAAAAGCACACCGCAGACTATTAATTGGTTGGGTTGAGTGACCTAGACAAACAGCTAGTTGTTCACACAAGACATTATAGTAAACAACTTCCTCATATAACTCAACTTGAAACAAGTATAAGGTAATCACAAATAAAGGTGCATAAGAAATCATAATTGGTGATGGCAAACTTTGTTCTTGGTCAGAGAACAGCTTAACAGATTATACTTATCTATTGAGCAGCGCTCTCATAATAAAGCTTATGGTAAACTTGCATACTCAATCATATTAATCATTGATGACTTTCAAAGCTATATTCATTCAGGTAAAATTGTACTAAACAAAAAAGAGTAAAGACATGATGAAGCAAATCACAATATAATAGTTTGATCACAACAACTGAAATGCTTGCTTGAGATGGAGGGAAATAGGTTTACTGACTCAACATAAAGTAAAAGACAGGCCCTTCACAGAGGAAAGCAGGGATTAAATCATGTGCTAAAGCTTTTTCAGTTTTGAAATCATATAAAGAGAATAAAAGTAAAGTTTTGAGAGGTGTTTGTCGTTGTCAACGACTGGTAGCGGGTACTCTAACCCCCTTGCCAAACAGACCTCCAAAGAGCGGCTCCCATGAAGGACGTTATCTCTACCAGCAAGGTAGATCATCCCTCTTCTCTTTTGTTTACACATGTATTTTAGTTTATTTAAGGATGACACTCCCCCAACCTTTGCTTACACAAGCCATGGCTAACCGAATCCTCGGGTGCCTTCCAACAATCTCATACCATGGAGGAGTGTCTATTGCAAAATTAAGTTGCTTACTGATGAATCAGGGCAAAACATGTGAAGAGAATTATTAATGAAAGTTGATTAATTGGGGCTGGGAACCCCGTTGCCGGCTCTTATTGCAAAATTATAGGATAAGTGGATGAAGCCACTAGTCCATTAGTGGAGGCTGCCTAACAAGACTGAAAGATAAAACACCACATACTTCCTCATGAGCTATAAAACATTGACACAAATAAGAAGCAATAAGTTTTGAATTGTTTAAAGGTAGCACATGAAGTATTTACTTGGAATGGCAAAAAAAATACCATGCAGTAGGTAGATATGATGGACACAATTGGCATATGTTTGGGTTCAGGTTTGGATGCACGAGAAGTATTCCCTCTCAGTACTGAGTCTTTGGCTAGCAAGGTTAAATAGCAAGCATAGGAGTTGAGGGAAACAAACAAATATACATGTGATAGAAACAATCATGCATCTTACTTGTAAGCACAAACAGTTTTAACTTTAGAATACTAAGCTAAGAACTGATAAGAAAGATAATAATATCTTCTACATGTATTTCCTCTATTCTTCTTAAACTCAAAGTGTTGTTGCTATTGACCATTGCTAAGTTTGCCAAAACCAAATAGATTTACTCAATGCTCCCAAAGTGGTACCAATACTAAAATCAAGATCAATCATATAGTAGAAATTGCAAACTAAAATAAGGTGTGCAATATGTAAATGATAAGACTTCTCATTAATATTCCATAACGATAACTCACACCAAGGGATACATAGACAAACTAAAGGAGAGATACTTCCACACTGCAACCCATCTCATACGATAACTTCCCTACTCATGATATGACACTACTTGATAGTAAAAAGTAAAAGGTAGTGATAATGTGATACCGCGGCACTCCCCCAAGCTTGGAACAAACCAAGGGGATGCCAATACCGATGATGGATTACTCCTTTGGCGATGGTGATGATGAATTCCTCACAAGCTTTTCCACAAGCTCCTGAAGCTCGTCAATCTTGTACATAAGGTTGCGGATCATCTCCGAATTGTGCTCGACGCGATTAAGAAGTATGTCCGACGGTGAGTCCCAATTCTTGGAGTTATTTCCCCAACCTTCAGCTTTAGGCTTCGTCCTTCCTGCAGTGTTAGAACGATCTATATCCCAATTGCTAGGCAATGCTGCCTTGGGGGTCCTTTCAATTTGATTATTGTAGATTAGATTGCGGAAGGAATGGTGAATGCCTGAAGAAGATGTCCTTGGAGCTAGGTAATGACGGGGAAATCCTCCTCCGGTCCTAATCCGTGCGCTCTTCTTGGCGTTGAACGAGTCTGACACCACTCCGATGCTTGCAATGGTGGTGCGCGGGTGCTCTTGCGGAACTTCTTCGACTTCCTCTTCATCCTCCTTTGCTTCTTCCTTGACGCTCTTGTCCTCTTCTTTCCACTCACGATCTTGATTATCTTCATCCGGAAGCTCCTTGCCCTTGTTCTTGGAGACCATGGTGTTTCTAAACTGAAAACGAGATCCTGGCGAAACAGACTCGAAACAAAACACGTCGAGAAAACGATATACGGACCTCCAGGGGTCCGGGGGATTTTATAATAAAAAATTTCAGAACAAATGGAAAGTACCAGATCGAACTAGAGTCGGAAAGGGGCGACGAGGCGGTGCCACCATAGGTCGGCGCGGCCAGGCTGGGGCCCGCGCCGGCCTGTGGTGGCACGCCCTCGTGCGTCTTTTCCACTCCGTTTCGATCTCGTAATTTTTCATATTTTCCAAAAAGAGCAAAAATATTGTTCGAAAAGTAAATTGCGAACTTTTCATTACCAGATCTTGTTACCTATTCAAAGTCGAGTTACGGCGGATTCGTCAATTTGTCCTTTGATGAAAGCCTCCGGTGTTTCCACTTGAATAATATCAACATCAACATTATAAGAATCACCCGAGATATAATGCTTGAGTCTTTGTCCATTCACCACTTGCGTAGCATTGCCTTGGAGAGAGCTAATTTTAATTGCTCCTGAACGATACACCTCCTCAACAACATATGGTCCTTCCCATTTTGAGAGTAATTTCCCTGCAAAGAATCTGAGACGAGATCGATACAATAGGACTTTATCCCCAATATTAAACTCTCTTTTGATGATCCTTCTATCATGCCATTTTTTAACTTTTTCTTTAAAGAGTTTAGCATTTTCATAAGCTTCACTTCTCCATTCATCTAGAGAACTTAATTGTAGCAACCTCTTATTACCGGCAAGTTTAGGATCTTTATTCAATTCTCTAACAGCCCGATAAGCTTTGTGTTCTAGTTCTAAAGGTAAATGACAAGCTTTTCCGTAAACCATTTTATAAGGTGACATTCCCATGGGGTTTTTATAAGCCAGTTCTATAAGCCCATAGTGCGTCTTTCAATTTACTAGCCCAATTCTTTCTAGATTTATTAACGGTCTTCTACAAGATAGATTTAATTTCTCTATTTGATAATTCTACTTGACCACTACTTTGAGGGTGATAAGCGGAAGCAATTCTATGATTAATACCATACCTAGCAAGAGTTTTTCTAAAACCTCCATGAATAAAATGAGAACCTCCATCAGTCATAATATATCTAGGTACTCCAAATCTAGGAAAAATAATATCTAAAAGCATTTTTAAAGAGGTCTCACCATCAGCACTTTTTGTAGGTATGGCTTCCACCCATTTAGTAACATAATCAACAGCAACAAGTATATGAGTGTTACCTTCGAAGAGGGAAAAGGTCCCATGAAGTCAAATCCCCAACAATCGAACGGTTCAATAACAAGAGTATAATTCATAGGCATTTCATTGCGTCCGGAGATATTACCAACCCTTTGACATTCATCACAAGATAAAATAAACTTCCTTGCATCTTTGAAGAGAGTTGGCCAATAAAAACCTGATTGTAGAACCTTTTGCGCGGTTCTATCTCCGGCGTGATGTCCTCCATAAGCACTACCATGACATTTACTCAATATCTCTTGTTGTTCATATTCGGGAACACACCTTCGCAGAATACCATCCACTCCTTCTTTATCTTTATATAAGTGTGGGTCATCCCAGAAATAATGCCTCAAGTCATAAAAGAATTTCCTCCTCTGTTGAGCTGAAAAGGTTGGAGGCAAGTACTTGGAAACAATAAAGTTAGCATAATCAGCATACCAAGGACTGTCTCGCGAGCTCACCTTTATTACAGCCAATTGTTCATTTGGAAAACTATCATTAACAGGAACATGATCATAAGCAATATTTTCCAATCTAGACAAATTATCAGCAACAGGATTATCAGCACCTTTCCTATCTACAATATGTAAATCAAATTCTTGCAAAAGAAGTACCCATCTAATAAGCCTCGGCTTAGCATCTTTCTTTGTCATAAGGTATCTAATTGCAGCATCATCGGTATGAATTGTAACTTTTGAATCAACAATATAAGATCTAAATTTATCACAAGCAAAGACTACAGCTAACAATTCTTTTTCAGTAGTAGCATAATTTCTTTGAGCAGCATCAAGAGTTTTACTAGCATAATGAATAACATTTAATTTTTTATCTACTCGTTGTCCAAGAACAGCGCCTACAGCAAAATCACTAGCATCACACATAATTTCAAAAGGTAAATTCCAATCGGGAGGTTCAACTATAGGAGCAGTTGTTAAGGCTTTCTTTAGAGTTTCAAAAGCTTCCTTACAATCATCATCAAAAACAAAAGGTACATCTTTTTGAAGAAGATTAGTAAGAGGCTTTGAAATCTTGGAGAAATCTTTAATAAATCTCCTATAAAACCTAGCATGACCAAGAACACTACGAATACCTTTAACATCCCTTGGATAGGGCATCTTCTCAATGGCTTCAACTTTAGCTCTATCAACTTCAATACCTCTCTCGGAAATTTTATGTCCCAATACAATTCCTTCATTAACCATAAAGTGGCATTTCCCCCAATTAAGAACAAGGTTAGTTTCTTCACATCTCTGCAAAACTTTATCAAGGTTTCGCAAGCAACTATCAAAAGAATTCCCGTAGACGGAAAAATCATCCATGAATACTTCCACAATACTCTCACAAAAGCCATGAAAAATAGCAGACATGCATCTTTGAAAAGTAGCAGGAGCATTACATAAACCAAAAGGCATACGCCTATAAGCATAAGTTCCATAGGGACAAGTAAAGGTGGTTTTCTCTTGATCTTTAGCTCTAACGACAATTTGTGAAAACCCGAATAACCATCAAGAAAGCAAAAATGAGTATTTTTAGATAACCTTTCTAGCATTTGATCAATAAATGGTAAAGGGTAATGATCTTTCTTAGTAACTTTATTAACTTTTCGATAATCAATGCACATTCTATACCCTACAACTACTCTTTGAGGTATGAGCTCATCATTATCATTAGGCACAACGAGTCATTCTCCTTTCTTAGGAACGCAATGCACGGGACTAACCCATCTACTATCAGCAATAGGATATATAATACCAGCTTCAAGAAGTCGTAATACCTCATTTCTTACCACATCCTTCATCTTGGGAATTAGACGACGCTGAGGTTCAACAACAGGCTTCGCATCATCTTCCATATTAATGGCGTGTTGGCAAATAGAGGGAGAAATCCCCTTCAAGTCATCAAGAGTATAGCCAATAGCACCTCGGTGTTTCTTCAATATTTGCAATAATCTTTCTTCTTCAAATTCTGTAAGCTTAGAACTAATAATAACAGGATATATTTTCTTATCATCAATATGAGCATATTTAAGATTATCGAGGCAAAGGCTTTAAATCAAAAACAGGATCTTCCTTTGGTGGCGGTGTTGTACCCAAGTCTTCCACCGGTAAATCATGCTTGAGAATAGGTTGGCGAAGAAAAATCTCCTCAAGCTCATCTCTTTCTTTCCTAAAAACTTCACTCTCGCTATTCTCCAAATGTTGCTTGCAAAGGATTATTAGGAACAAGAACAATAGATGCACACCTGCTCCATTTTAAAATCATTACTGGGCAAATCAGCTTTATAAGGAGTTTTGGTAAATTTAGAGAAGTTAAACTCATAAGATTCACCAGCAAATTTAGTCAAAATTTTCTCTTTCTTGCAATCTATAATAGCTCCACAAGTATTTAGAAAAGGTCTACCAAAAATGATAGGACAATAATCACTAGCACCAGAACCAAGTACCAAAAAGTCAGCAGGATATTTAATCTTACCACATAGAACTTCCACATCTCGAACAATACCAATTGGAGAAATAGTTTCTCTATTAGCCAGACTGAATAACCACATCAATATCTTCAAGTTCACAAGAATCAATTTCGTGCATAATCTCCGTGTAAAGCTCATAAGGTATAGCACTAACACTTGCACCAATATCACATAAACCATAATAGCAATGATCACCAATTCTAACGAGATAGCATAGGAACACTAGCTTGTTTGGGTTTATTAGGATGTGAAACAATATTAGAAGCATCTTCACGAGAAAATAATATGACCATCCTCCACATTTTCGAGTCACAAGATCTTTAACTATTGCAACGACGAGGTTCAACTTTTATTTGTTCTTCGGGTTCTATAGGTTTCTTTTCACTTTTATGAACCGCACTATTTATAACGAGTACTCTTTCATTTTAGCAGGAAAATGAGTTTTTTCAATATAAGCTTCAGGAATAACACGATCGGCAGCTTTCAACTACAACACACTTATTAATAGATGAATCAATTTTATCTTTATACGGTTCATGATACTTATCAAAATTCTTCTTAGGCAATTCATAATGAGAGGCAAAAGCTTTATAAAAGTTTGCAGCAACTTGAGAATCAAGACCATATGTAGCACTCATATTACGAAATGTATCAGTATCCATAAAAGCTTCAATGCATTTATAATCATAAATTATACCCGATTCTCTATCCTTGTCGTTCTCCCAACCTTCAGTATTTTCTTGGATCCGATCAAGAAGGTCCCTTTTAAACTCTTCTTTGTTGCGTGTAAATGATCCGGAACAAGAAGTATCCAGCAAGGTCTTGTCTTGAAAAGAAAGTCTTGCATAGAAATTATCAATAATAACATTACCAGGAAGCTCATGAATGGGGCATTTGAGCATTAAAGACTTCAATCTCCCCCAAGCTTGGGCAATACTCTCTCCATCATGAGGCCAGAAATTATATATGCGGTTCCGATCTTTGTGAATTTCACTTGGAGGATAAAATTTGGAATAAAATAAAGGCACAATGTCCTCCCAATCAAGAGAATCACCATTCTTCAGACAATTTATACCAATGCGCTGCTTTACCGGACAACGATATAGAGAATAGTTTCTTCCTAACTTCATTCATAGCAATCCTGCACATTTGAATAACCCGCATAATTCATGCAAAAACAGTAAATGATCACCTGGGTGGACAGTTCCATCCCCTTCATAGCGGTTATCCATAACATGTTCAATAATTTTCATAGGTATTTTATATGGTATTACTTCCTCACCTGGCGCCTCATCCACTACCGTTGCAGTAGTAGTAGATTTCCCAAATAGAAATTGAAGAGAAGATCTCTCCATAATGACTTATAGCAACAGGCAGAAATAAAATCAGCACAAACAGTAAAGGTTTTCCTTACCAATTCCACTTACCAATAGCGCTTCACTCCCCGGCAACGGCGCCAGAAAATAGTCTTGATGACCCACAAGTATAGGGGGTGTATCGTAGTATCTTCGATAAGTAAGAATGTCGATCCCAACGAGGAGCAGAAGGTGTTGGGACGAGCGGTTTTGATGAAGGATTCACCGTAAATGCTCACGGACAAGTATTCGGGGGTTTTGATGTAACGAGATGAATAAAGTACAAGTAAGTAAAATGCGAGAGAAATAATTGCAGCGAGTGGCCCAATCCTTTTTAGCACAAAGGACAAGCCGGTTTGTTTACTTATAATGACCAAACGTTCTCGAGGACACACGGGATTTTAGTCTAGTGCTTTCGCTACATACGAGTTGATTAATCTTCATTGTTTTGATAAGTGTTGTGTGGGTGAACCTACGCTAATGTACCGCCCTTCCTAGGACTAATACATACTTGTGATTATACCCCTTGCAAGCATCCGCAACTACAAGAAATTAATTAAGATAAATCTAACCACAGCCTTAAACTCTGAGATCCTGCGATCCCTCCTGCATCGATATACCAACGGGGGTTTAGGTTTCTGTCACTCCGGCAACCCCGCAATTGGCAAACGAGTACAAGATGCATTCCCCTAGGCCCATAAATGGTGAAGTGTCGTGTAGTCTACGTTCACACGACACCACTAGAAGAATAACACCACAACTTAAATATCATAACATTGAATATTACTCAACCATAATTCACTACTAACATTTAGACTTCACCCATGTCCTCAAGAACTAAACGAACTACTCACGAGGCATCATATGGAACATGATCAGAGGTGATATGATGATGAATAACAATCTGAACATAAACCTTGGTTCAATGGTTTCACTCAATAGCATCAATAACAAGTAGAGATCAGTATCGGGAGAGTTTCCCCTATCAAACAATCAAGATCAAACCCAAATTGCTACAGCGGTGACGATTTCCAGCGGTGGAGATGGCGGTGATGATGGTGGAGATGATGATGATGGTGATGGAGATGATGTCCAGCTCGATGGCGGTGACGATGGCGTCGATTTCCCCCTCCGGGAGGGAATTTCCCCGGCGGATTCCTGCCCGCCGGAGAGCTCTTTTCTCTCTGGTGTTCTCCGCCCCGCGAGGCGGGCTGTAACCCTTCGTGAGGATTCCTCTCGTGGCTTAGGTCTTCGGGACGAAGGGTTTCGCGAAGAAAAGGAGGCGAAAGAGGCTGAGGGGGCCCCACACCACATGGTGGCGCGGCCGGGACATGGGCCGCGCCGCCCTATGGTGTGGGCCCACCTTGGGTCCAGCTGGCTCCCCTTCCGGCTTCCTTCGTCATCCGGAAAAATAGGATTTTTGGTAAAACTTCCTTCCACAGTTGATCTTCCGAAATATTGCATCCTGACGGTGCTTTTTCCAGCGAGAATCTCGGCTCCGGTGCTCGATCTCCAAATAATCATGAAACATGCAAAATAGATGAAATAACATAAGTATTGTGTCCCAATATGAAATATATCAATGAATAACAGCAAATTATGATATAAAATAGTGATGCAAATTGGACGTATCAGGCCCTTTAAATCGCAAGTCATTCATTCAACTCGAATGAACTATATATTGTTGATGAGAATTTTTCACAAAATTAGAGATATTTAATGACGCCTTTCAGGGAAAAATAAATTTCAGGAAACTGAAATTTGCAATAGTAAGGAAAAAAAGGTGATTAACCATGTAATTTGGGCCACAATTTTTTTATAGATAACAACCTTATACCGAATTTTAAAATAAAACCTCAATCGTTGAAAATGGTGAAGTGCTTAAGTTACAAACCAAAATAAAAGAAGGCTTGGACCGTGGACTTTCCGCGGATGGGGGCTGCTGATCGAAGACTATAACATTCTGATTGGCCCAGAGAAAGTGAAGTTTGGTGGCATGTATGCGTGGGCGCAAATCCATGGCATACCACCTTGCTCGCAGAGTGGGGAAAACAAAGGAGGTCCAAATGGCTCCCAAGTTGTTCTTTGAAGGCAACTATGTGCGGACCAGCGTTATGACCGATACCTAGAAACCTCTCATGCGTTTTGTATCACTTCAATTACTGGAGAAGGGCAAAAGCGATTGTTGGCCAAGTATGAGAAGATCTCGTTTTTCTGCGAACGTTGTGGCCTCCTTGGGCATGAACATGAGGAGTGTGGCGATGGGGCACGGGAGGAAAAATACCTTCAGTATGGCACATGGATGCTCGCCAAGCGCCGGGTAAATCAACCCACACCAGAGCCGAGGAGTTTTCTGTCGCATGCCCCTTTTCGTGGTACGATAGAGGTGGTACTGTATTCATGTCAAGGAAGAGGTCATCGGGCGAAGTTGTTTTGGATGCTAATGGTGACAGCAAGGATACATTGTCTAGCCCCGTGAAAACAAACGTGGAGGAGGTGGTGGACGAGTCGGCGGATCCCAGCGGTGCTAGGAAGAAGCTTGTTCTCGATGATAATTTAGTCGAAGGAGGTGTCGAGGAGGGACCCCCACCACCGTCGTCTTACACAAACCCTCATGACAGAAGCAAACAACGGAAGGTTAACACTATTGATGATTTGGTAACATTGGCGACCTCCCTCGAAGAGGGCCGCCGGGCCTAATAGAGTCTATTAAGCTGGAACTATCGCGGGTTAGGGCATCCTGAATAGTTCGTGAGCTCGACTGCCTAGTGCAAACGTATAAGCCTTGTTTGGTTTTATTATGTGAAACCGGACAAAGTGAGGAGCGAGCTCGCTAGTAGAAAACCTCTCATCCATCTAAGACTTTAATACCGGTTCCCTTACGAACCGGTATTAAAGGTGGCATTTGTACCGGTTCGGACGCTCAGGCATTCGTACCGGTTCGTTACGAGCTTTCGTACCGGTTCGTGTTAGGAACCGGTACGAAAGGTCTTCGGCCAGAATGGCAGGTGAGGGTGGGGCCAAGGTTGGACCTTTGGTACCGGTTTGTGTTAGCAACCGGTACTAAAGGGTGCCTCATATGCTCACTTGCCCCTCCCCGCCCCGATCCATTCTCATTTTCATCTCTCTCACATTTCTAAAACTTTTGCACCTCTCACACTCCAACAAATTTTCATTCTTTCTCCACCATTTTAACAAGATTAACGACCTCCATCTATCCAAGGGTTAGCAATATCATCCTTTCTTCCGGCGTTCCTAATTTAGCTCATTTCTTTGGTAGTTTAACTCGTACTATTTTTCTAGTGCTAGCAAGGTGTTTGATGAAATGCCTAAGTTAGGGATTTTACTTTTTTATAATCAATTTGAGCTGAAATTATGGTATATTTTGTAGGTTTTAATTAGTATCATCCCCGTCCTCACCGCCGTCGATCGCTAGCGTCGTCCCCTAGCCGGCACCGTACAACCTCGGTGAGCCTCTTCTTTTTTATAAATAAACTTAGTTTTATGTGATGAACTTGAATATTAATTAAGTTGGTCACTCATATATCCATGATGTTGTGTACTTAATGATTTTTGATATACATATAAAATGCGGATGAGTCGACAATGGATGTACGGTGACCGGTGCCATCCCGAGTTCATTGCTGGCATGCATTATTTTCTCAACGTGGCTGAGGCAAACAGGCGGTCGAATGGTTTCATGTATTGTCCATGTAGTTCCTGTAAGAATATGAAGGATTACTCTACCTCGAAGACCCTTCACGTCCACCTGCTGGAGAATGGTTTCATGCCCAGCTATAATTGTTGGACCAAGCACGGAGAAAGAGGGGTTATATTGGAAGACAACGAAGAAGAAGAGGATAGTGACAACTATCCCTTATTCACCGAAGACGGTGGTAGTAGAATGGGGGAAGACGAAGGCTGAAGAAGAGCTCATTTTCGATGAGCCGATTTTTGATGACCCGGATGACGATTTGGGTCGGGCCATTCTTGATGCGAAGATGAAGCTGCGGAAATGAAAAGGAGAGGTTGAAGTTGGAGAAAATGTTAGAGGATCACAACAAACTGTTGTACCCAAATTGCGAAAATGGTCGAGAAAAAGCTGGGTACCACGCTGGAATTGCTGCAGATGGAAGGCGAGAGAATGGTACTTCTGACAAG
Organism: Lolium rigidum; assembly: GCF_022539505.1. Taxonomy (NCBI): domain Eukaryota; kingdom Viridiplantae; phylum Streptophyta; class Magnoliopsida; order Poales; family Poaceae; genus Lolium; species Lolium rigidum. The sequence continues at coordinate 233,160,939 of NC_061508.1, read as the reverse complement.
GGATTTGAAAAGTTGCTGAAAATAATAAAGAAGATGCTTCCGGGGGAGAACGTGTTGCCCTCTAGCACGTACGAAGCAAAGAAGGTTGTCCGCCCTCTAGGATTAGAGGTGCGGAAGATACATGCATGCATCAATGATCTGCATCCTCTACCGTGGGGAGTACGAGAATTTGAATGCATGCCCGGTATGTAGTGCATTGAGGTATAAGATCGGGCGAGATGACCTCGGCGATGTTGAGGGTGAGTCCACCCCCGGGAAGAGGGTTCCTGCGAAGGTGATGTGGTATGCTCCTATAATACCACGGTTGAAACGTTTGTTCCGGAACAAAGAGCATGCCAAGTTGTTGCGATGGCACAAAGAGGACCGTAAGAAAGATGTGATGCTTGAGACACCCCGCTGACGGGTCGCGGTGGAGAAAAATCGACAGAGAGTTCAAGTCATTTTCGGATGACGCAAGGAACTTAAGATTTGGTCTAAGTACGAGATGGCTTTAATCCTTTCGGGGAGCGAGCTCCGGTCATAGCACACTGGCCGGTGACTCTATGTATCTATAACCTTCCTCCTTGGTTGTGCATGAAGCGGAAGTTCATTATGATGCCGGTGCTCATCCAGGGCCCGAAGCAACCCGGCAACGACATTGATGTGTACCTGAGGCCATTGGTTGAAGAACTTTTAGAGTTGTGGCGTGACGAAGGTGTACCCGTGTGGGATGAGCACGAACAAAAGGAATTTAACCTACGAGCGTTGTTATTTGTAACCATCAATGATTGGCCTGCTCTTGGTAACATTTCGGGGCAGTCAAACAAGGGATACAATGCATGCACACACTTGTTTAGGTGAGACCGATAGTAATTATTTGGGAAACAAGAATGTGTACCAGGGCATCGTCGATTTCTTCCAAAACAACATCACGTAAGAAAGAGAGGAAAGCATTTTGGAGGTGAGGCAGATAACCGAATGAAGCCTACCCGCCCTACTGGGGAAGTTATATATGATATGGTCAAGGATTTAAAAGTGATCTTTGGAAAGGGTCCCGACGGACAATCTGTTCCACATGATGTTGACGGACACGTACCCATGTGGAAGAAGAAGTCGATATTTTGGGAGCTACCCTATCGGAAATTCTTAGAGGTTCACTCTGCAATCGACGTGATGCACGTGACGAAAAATCTTTGTGTGAACCTGCTAAACTTCTTGGGCGTGTATGGGAAGACAAAAGATACACCGGATGCACGGCAGGACCAGCAAAGTATCCACAAAGGAAACAACCTGAATCCGGAGAAGTATCAAGGTCCCGCCGGCTATGCTCTTACCAAAGAGGAGAAGGAGATCTTTTTGAAGTCCCGAGTAGCATCAAGGTCCCGTCCGGCTTCTCGTCGAATATAAAGGGAATAATAAACATGTCGGAGAAAAAGTTTCAAAACCTAAAGTCTCATGACTGCCACGTGATTATGACACAATTACTTCCGGTTGCATTGAGGGGGCTTCGCAGGAAAATGTTCGAGTACCCATTGTGAAGCTATGTGCGTTCCTCAATGCAATTTCTCGAGAAGGTGATCAATCCGAGTTACTCTACAAAATTTACTGAAGGATGTGGTCCAATGTCTAGTCGGCTTCGAGTTGGTGTTCCCACCATCCTTCTTCAATATTATGACACATCTCCTAGTTCACCCGGTCGAAGAGATTGGCGTTCTCGGTCCTGTATTTCTACACAACATGTTCCCCTTTGAGAGATTCATGGGAGTCTTAAAGAAGTACGTTCATAACCGTGCTAGGCCGGAAGGAAGCATCTCCAAGGGCTATGGAAGAGAGGAGGTCATTGAGTTTTGTGTTGACTTTATTCTCGACCTTAAGCCGATCGGTGTTCCTGAATCGCGCTATGAGGGGAGACTGCGTGGAAAAGGCACGCTAGGAAAGAAATCAGCAACGTGTATGGACGGACATTCTTTCACTCAATCACACTACACAGTTCTACATAATTCCATCTTGGTGGCTCCGTACAAAGAGGAACACAAGGAGATCTTACGCTCTAAATACCCGGAGCAACGTGAAGATTGGATTGATGGAGAACACATGAAGACTTTCGGTGGTTGGTTGCAAACACGTCTCATGAATGTCACCGATGACGAGCAGCTGTACTTGTTGGCCAAGCAACCATCTTCTACTATATCGACTTTTCAAGGGTACGAGATTAATGGGAACACATTTTACACTTTCGCCCAAGACAAAAAGAGCACCAACCAAAACAGTGGTGTCCGCTTTGATGCGAGAAGATGGCAATGGGAACAAGGTCACATATTATGGGTACATAGAGGAGATATGGGAACTTGACTATGGACCTAATTTCAAGGTCCCTTTGTTCCGGTGTAAATGGTTCAACTCTGAAAGACGGGGTACGGGTAGACCCGCGGTACGGAATGACTACGGTGGATTTCAAGAATCTTGGGTACGACACCGAACCATTCGTCCTAGCCGGTGAAGTGGCTCAGGTTTTTTATGTGAAGGATATGTCTATCAAACCGAAAAAAAGAAAAGAAAGGCAAGAGGACACATCATACGATGAGCCAAAGCGGCACATAGTTCTTTCAGGAAAAAGAAACATCGTGGGAGTAGAGGACAAGACAGACATGTCAGAAGATTATAATAAGTTTGACGATATTCCACCCTTCAAGGTAAAAATTGACCCAAGCATCATCTTAAACAATGAAGATTGTCCATGGTAAGAAGAAAGGGAAACGGGCGAAGAAAACTCAGAAGACTAGAGGAGATGGAGTATAACTTGTGTATCTCAATATGGAAATCACTTTTGTGTAATGATGTTACTGTATGTAATAAGATATTAACAATGGAGATGGTTGGCTTGTTTTACTAGTTAAGTCACGGGCTTGCAGGGAAATTTTTCCGAGGCGGAACTTCCGAATATGCCATATATAGGGCATGTGCACCAAGGGCATATTCGAGAAGTTCCGCCACGGAGATTTCCCAACCCTTTCCCCAACATTGTTAGAGGAGATGGAGTCTTCCACGGGCTTGCGGGGAAATTTTTCGAGGCGGAACTTCCGAAGATGCCATAGGGCGTGTGCACCAAGGGCATCTTCGACAAGTTCCGCCACGGGAGATTTCCCGACCCTTTCCTCCATCCATGGTGATGAAACTCTCCATCCATGTTGGCTTGTTGAGCTGCTTCCCATGGTGTATTGATGCTCCTTTTATAGGCAGAGCGTCCTTATCCTGCCGACAGCTTTAGTACCGGTTGCAGACACGAACCGGTACTAAAGGTTACCACGCGTCCTTATCCCACCGACGGGGCGTCGTGCACTACATACTTTATCTCATCGAGCGGGCGTCCTTATCCCGCCGACGGCTTTAGTACCGGTTGCACCCACCAGCCGGTACTAAAGGTTACCCACGCGTCCTTATCCCACCGACAGGGCGTCGTGCGCTACATACTATATCTCATCGAGCAGGGCGTCCTTATCCTGCCGACAGCTTTAGTACCGGTTGCACCCACCAACCGGTACTAAAGGTTTGCCTCGATCTGTCTTCCCGCCTATTTTCTTCCCGCGCTTTCCACCGGTTCCCGCCTCTGTCTTCCCGCCATTTTTTCACTATATATATGTAGGCTTGGCCACCATTTACATATCACATCTAGACTCATATCTGCAAACCTCATCATTCTCTCCCATGGCTTCCATCACATCTCTAACCCCCCGGGAGGCGGAGGCGCTTTGCGCCTCGAACTACCCCTGCCCGCCGGGCTACCGCGTCCTGACCGGCTGGTTGCTAAGCGTCGGAGGCGTACCGGTCCCTCCGAGTCCCTCTAGGTGTGGCGCGCGAGATGGCCATCACGAACCACTACTACTTCGAGCTCACGCCAGAGCAGCGGAGGAATCCCCAGTGGCATCCCGACTACAACCCGATTTGGGAAAGCTTCTTCATCAATCGGCGTGAGAGGGCGCTTGCCAGGCACAAGGAGGGCGGCCCGCCTCCTCCGAACTTCAACGAGGCCGGCCGTCGGCTGTGGTGGCGCGGCCGGACTCTCCAGAGCGTCATGGCCTACCGTGGCCCCCGCCTGCGCTACCCTCGGTCCCAGCCCACACGTGCTCACCCGCCGACGTTCGAGTACCGCGACCCCGATGCCAGCGACGATGATGATGGCGACTACGACGACTACAGTGGCGACTACTACGGGGCTAGGCACGAGTATGACTGAATGACTCCAACGGTAGAATTTGGCCATGTATCTTTAATTTTCAGTTAAGCTATGTACTTTTAATTCGAGTTCAATCGTAATAAAATTTCATTCCCGCCCTTTCTTTTCCGCCTTTTTTCTCCCACGCGCGGCGTCGTGGCGGGAAAGTTTCCCGCGCGACGTCGGGGCGGGAAAGTTTCCGCGCGGCGTCGTGGCGGGAAAGTTTCCCGCGCGACGTCGGGACGGGAAAGTTTCCTGTGCGGACGGCGTCGTGGCGAGAGTAAAGAAAAGAAATAGAATAGAGAAAAGAAATAGAAAAGAAATAGAAAAGAAAAATAAAAGCAATAGAAAAAATAAATAGAAAAGAAATAGAAAAGAAAGGAAAAAAGAAAAGTAATAGAAAAAATAAATAGAAAAAATAAATAGAAAAAATAAATAGAAAATAAAGAAAAAGAAACAGGAATAGAAAAGAAACAGAAAAAAAAAGAAAAGCAATAGAAAAAAGAAATAGAAAAGCAATAGAAAAGAAACAGAAAAGAAAAGAAACAGAAAATAAAAAGAAAAGAAACAGAAAATAAAAAGAAAAGAAACAGAAACAGCAAAAGAAACAGGAAAGAAAAAGAAAAGAAAAACAAAAACAAAAACAAAAGAAACAGCAAAAGAAAAACAAAAAAAAAAACCTTTGGTACCGGTTGGTACCACCAACCGGTACGAAAGACCTTTCGTACCGGTTGGTGGTACCAACCGGCACAAAGGGTTTCCCCTAGTTAGGACTTAGCGCGGGGCAAAATTTCCCCAAATTCCTTCTTCTTCCGCGCGCCAGACCTCGCAGAGCTCCCCGTCGCCAACGCCGACTCCGTCATCGCCGTCGCCGTAGCGGCCGCCATCGCCGTCGCCGTCGCCCTCGCCGTAGCCGCCGCCGTCGCCCTCAATGAAGCCGCCGCCGTCGTCGCCGCGTCGCCCGCGCCGCTCCACCTCTCCCCGCCGCCGTCGCCCTCACCGAGGTGAGCACCCCCTCCTCTCCCTCCCTCGCCTCCCTCGCGTCGCCTCCCTGGCCGCCGCGCGCCTCGCCGGGAGGAGCCCGCGCGCGCGTCGGCTGCCGCGCCACGGTCGCCGCCGGCCTCCCCTCACGCACGCCCGCGGGGTGTTCGAGGAAATACGTGTGAGGCCGCCCGCCGCCGCCACCGGCCTAGCGCGCCCCTGCGGCACACCTGCCCGACCGCGTTTGGCTCCACCCGCCCAAGCCTGCCGCGCCCCCGGCCACGCTCGACGGCCGAGCCGCCCCATCCTCCACGCCGCTACCTACCGCGCTGCTCTCCACCAAGCCGCCCACCGGCTCGCCCCAACTACCACCGCCGCACGGCCCGCCCATGCGGCGCATCGCCCCGAGCGGCATCCAAGCCGTGGCTCGCTCCTCCCCGCCGGCCTCACTCGACCAGGCTGGAGCCGTCTCCACTGCGCCCCCGCCACCAATTGCTCGAGCTGCGCAGCCGCGCCCAACCTTGCAAAGTCAACACCCGCGCCGTTGCATCCTCTTGGCTACCGCACAGCAGCAGCAACAATCTCCTCGCGCAAGCAAAGCCCCGGCAGTGCCGGTGACAACACCACGGCAGTGCCGCTCCTCACACCCCGGCAGTGCCGCCCTGTACATTAGTGATACATGTTTTGAGTTTTGACACAAATTTAGTTAGCAGTAGTTAGTAGTATGCATAGATGATGTTGTATATTGTCAGTGTATCATTCTCTGGACACTAGGCAGTATGACTTTTTTTATTTTAAATTCATTCTCTGGTTATGTAATTTGAGATGGGAATTGTTCATTTAAAACAATTGTTGCTGCTACTATTGTCTCTGGTTATATAACTTGAGTCATGTAATTTGAGATAGGAGGTTGGAGAAAATTCCTAGATGTATCGGGAAATCGGTATGATTGATGGTTGTGGTTCCGGGTTGAATTTTTTTAGCAAATATATGATGTGTTTTTGCAAATATATGATGTGCTTGTTGCAAATATATGCTATTTGTCTCTGGTTATAAGTGCTGGTTATAGTTGCAGGGATATTTGCCGAATTTTTAGCAAAGGTCATGCCGAGTAGTGTTAGGGTCGAGAAGAGCGAGAGGGCGCGCCGCCGAGTAGTGTTAGGGTCGAGAAGAGCGAGAGGGCGCGCCGCCGAGTAGTGTTAGGGTCGAGAAGAGCGAGAGGAGGAGGGGGAACGCCGAGTAGTGTTAGGGTCGAGAAGAGCGAGAGGAGGAGGGGAACGCCGGAGTCCGTGACCGTGGCGCCGCGACATCCGGTCAATTGTTATCCATCTAGCAATCTGTTATATGATCATGACATGATGAATGAAATACAATTGCTTTCTTAATTTTGCGGTGACATTGAGGTATGGAGGACGGCACCTTCGTCCGAGATGAGGAGGGGGAAGAAGCGGTGCAGCAATTGATCTATGAGAGTGCCCGTGGTCCGGAACCCGACGATGGAGATGACAACGATTCCCAAGACTTTCCGAATGATTTCGGCGAGGGACTTGAGTCCGAACAAATTAGAAGAGACAACGAAGTGTCCATCACAAACTCCGGCGAGGTGTATATCTATGTATCAATTAGTCTATATGTTCATCCCTAGATGCATTCATTTATTTGTATTGCACTTATTAACGAATAATTTTTTCTTTTAGCCTTATGGATCATCGAGCAAGTCTGTTAGATCAAAACGAGGCCCGACGCGGGTGCTAAAGGGCGAGGGCAGGTTAGCCCTCACGGCATTCAAGGATAATGGTGAACCAGTGCAGCCCAAGGAGTTTTGCCGCAAATTTACAAGTCAATCCGGAGTTATTGTTAGGGACCATGTACCGATCGGCATTCAAGAGTGGCATAAGCCGAAGAACCCGGAGAGTGGTGCTAGTTATGTCAACGACACGATGAAAAAATTTCTTTGGGACACGCTACGACAAAGTTCAGCCTACCGGAAGACATGACGGAAGGCCGGAAAGAATAAAGTCAAGGAATGGACATGGAAGAAGATGGACATACAATTCCGGACCTTCAAGAAAAATTTATGGGACAAATATAAGAATGAAGATCCGGTATTCGATGATAATCTAGTGAAGATAAAAGATCACTGGGCCGCATTTAAGGAGTATAAGCAATCGTCTACTTTTGTGTCCCGATCGAAGAAAAATACGAAAATGCTGCAAAGAAGAAACTTCCGCATCATTTGGGGTCGGGTGGCTACAAGAGTGCCATTCCGAAGTGGACAGCGTTTGAGAATAAACTGATTGATCATGGAATCACTCCACGGACATGGGACTGGCCCGAACGGTCCAAGTTCGGTTGTTCGCTCATGGGGCAGGGTTGGACCCAAAGACGGGGCTGATCGTTGCGAAGGGAAAATGGAAGGAAAAAATTGAGGCAATTGTACCGAAGCTTGTAGATGCAATTGAAAAGGTCGGAAAGGGAGAGTACATTCCCGATCGAGAGAATGACGAGCGACACTCGCTACGGGAACCCCGAACATGTTGGACAGTACGAGCTCGCCCGAGTCTCACCATGAAGGAAGCGTGGCCGGATAGCGCCGACACTTATAGAAGCCGTTCGCGAAAGAAGAAGAAGGACGCCGACATTGTAACGGAATTGTTAACTAGGGTGGAGGCTCTTGAGAGAAATCAGAGGGCACTCGATCAGCCGCTTGTTTCTACGGGATCCACAAGCCGATGCTGCCCCATCTCGGCGAAGAAGCGGTGTCGGTTCCTCGCATCTTGACGGATGTGGAGGAAGCTACCCCGTGGATTATGTCACGGAGAAGACAGATTGCGAGCTACATATGTTAATCGGGACCGCGTCTGTTAAGGTGGCGGTCGGCTATGTGTACCCAAGTGAAGATGGAGCAATGCACCATCATATGCCCATTCCACCTGGTTGTGTTCGTGTCGGGGTGGATGAAGTTGTTTCGGGTTTTGAAAAGTGGAGCTTGATATTCCTAGAGGTGAAGATGAGAGGACAGCGGCCGATGTCAAGCACGGTTTCGCCCTATGGCCGAAGAAGTACGTCGTCCTTTTGCAAAGGCCACCGACTCCTACACATGAGCGAGCAAATGCCATCGACTCCTCCCGGTGGCGATCTCCGGTGAGCAGCCAAGTCCACACCTACACGAGAGGGACCCCGGCGTGAGTCCACCATCTCGAGATCCTCCGCGTAAGACGGCGTCCGTTAAGCGGAACGGTACGCCGCCTAGGAAGAAAGCTAGAAAGGAGAAACAGCGCCGCCTGCGAGAAGTTACCTTGGGAAAAAACTCCAGAGGAAAATGCGGAGGCCGTTCAGGCCGAGGTGAAGAATTTTTTTGCACCGAAAGTGCCAGAGATACCTTTCGAGAAGACACTAGATTGGGAGAAAGTTGTGCGTACCGTTGACAATCTATATGACCCTGTACCATCGCCGCCATCTGACTATGCACGTTCTATTGAAAGGTCGTATGACAAGATGATCGAGGCGACAAAACCCGTTCAATCGGGTATCAGGGAGATAAAAGGGATACACAGTGTCTACCAGCTCGGACAACAACCCGTTCAATCGGTCGCCCCTCTCAAGGTGTTTGACGGGAAGACCGTTCAAAGTTCTCGACAAGACGCAACCGATTACGCCTTAGCTGAACGAGCATATCGGTTTGTTCAAGGGTAAGATTTGGTCGAGAATCTCGGGAAGGTACCAACATGTATGCGTAACTTGCATTCGTGGTACCTTAAGGCCTCAAAGGAAGGGATCGAGACTATCATGGTGCGAGTTAGGGAAGAGCACTACTTCCGAGAGTACTGTGTGAACGTTGACTTCGCCGAACTCTTTCGGTTATACAATCTCCGGGCCCTCGACAAATCAATCATCGGTTGCTATTGTACGTAAGTGATTTATTTATTTAATTTGAGAAGTCGTTCATTGTCCGCAGATTATAATCTTTTGTGCGCTATATTATGCAGATCGAAGATGCTCGAATGCAAAAGGGACGATATCACAGACATTGGGTTCATTGACCCGAACACAATGCATGTTAAAACCATAGAGAATCCCCTCTATAACAAGGATACACCGCAGACTTTGCTAAGGTTTTTGAAGCGACAACGTGACAAAAAGCTAATACTTTGGCCTTACAACTTCGAGTGAGTCTTACTTGTCTTATAACACATTATATTTTGCTCACCGTATGTCAAAATTTTAACTAATGACTTATATATATGACACTACATATTGAAACGTGCGTAGGTTTCACTTTATTCTTCTCGTCATTAATTTGGAAATTGGAGAAGTTGAAGTCTTGGACTCACTAAGCAAAAAAAAGGATCTATACGTGTCTTGTTTTTTAATGCTCAGAAGGTAATTTTAATTCTTATCGGTTTGTTTCATTAATTTCCTGCTTTGAACTAATTGATGACTCTTTTATGCATTTTCTTTTGTCGAGCAGCGTATGGCAAACTTTCATCAAGGAAGATACGTCCCGTGAATGGACACCGAAGCTGCGATGGCGTGCGAAAGTAAGTAGTACTACCTAGGTCCACACACCTTTTAATTATCATACTTGACTATTGTTTGATTGAATTATATTCTTGTAAAGAAATGCCCGCAACAACCTCCGGGGACCGATCTCTGTGGATTCTTCGTTTGCGAGTACATCCGCAGAATTGTCAACGAGAGAACGAATAATGAAAGAAATAAAGAGGTACAAAAACAATCTTCACAAATTTGTTTTGTTATCATAAGTTGTGCTTGAGTTTCAGTAATAGTTGTTTCATGTATTCATTTGTATCTTATTCTTTTATAGTTGGCAAGAAAGCGGAACAAGCTCTCAATCGATGACCGCTTCATAGCAATAGGCGAGGAATTGGCGGGATTTTTCCTTCGGGACGTCATACCACCACTCGCAGAGTTCTACTATGAATGAAGATGTACATGTTACATATATAGTTAACTCGAAGAGTACCACTATGCTACATGTAATAGACATATATAGAGTACGCCTCGGAGAGTACCACTATGCATGAAGATCGATCTTCATGCATAGTGCTACTTAATTTGCGATCTTATGCAATAACATGTGTGTTATATTATATGCACCAACTTGCTATGCATCATCTTGATCTTCATGTACTACCTAAACCCAAACGCGTTTACGGTGCATCGACGCAGTATGAAACAAACCGATATCCCTAAACCCCTCCAAAAACCCTAAAAAACCAATTCTGCCGCGGCAGAGATTTTAGCAAATTCCCTGCCGGGGGGGAACCTTTGGTACCGGTTCGTATTACCAACCGGTACCAAAGATCCTTAGCCCTGAGCTCTCCTGGTGGCCCACGTGGAGGCCCCTTTTATACCGGTTCGTAAGCAACCGGTACGAAAGGGGGGGGGGGGGCTTTAGTGCCGGATAATTAATACCGGTTGCTCAACCGGTACTAAAGCCCCTCTGAAACCGGTACTGATGAGAGATTTTCTACTAGTACAAACCTTCCATTTCTAATTGGCATGAATGGTTGCTATCATGTGAAGGGTGACGGAAAAGGTGGATGACTAGCTCTATTTTGGCAGGAAGGTATCAAAAGGGATTTGCTGTCATTCAGCAAGCGGCACATTGATGTTCATATCAATGGACGGCCATATGACCATATGTGGCGATGTACTTTTGTTTACGGGTAGCCAAAACCTAGTGAACATGATCAATTTTGGACAAAACTCCGAGCAATCAGGACTGATTAACTGAGCCATGGATAATACTAGATGACTTCAACTAGGCTATGTGGCCAGAAGAGCATTTTTACCACACCAAGCAATCAAAACGTATGATGAGGGAGTTTAAGGATACACTGTCTTTTTGCGATTTACACAATATTAGCTTTGTGGGTGTTCCCTGGACCTTTGATAACAAGCAAAAAAAAAAAGATGAACACAACGTCAAGGTAAGGTTGGACCGATCGGTGGCTAGCCCGGCTTGGTCTGCTTGCTTCCCAGAGCATAGACTGCGACATATCACATCATATAGATCAGGTCATACACCCTTGCTACTTTCAGCTGAACAAGTTCAGAACTGTAGATTGAATCGACCCATACGCCGATATGAGGTTGCATGGGAACCCATCTCTGCCAGCTGCTTTTGAGGAAGCTTGGTCACGTAAAATTCGAGGGCAGGATTTAGGGGACATCAACCATGCATTGAGGGAGGTCATGTAGGGCTTACATAGCTGGAAGTCCTTTCATTTTAATTCAGTACCAAAGGAGATTGGAAAGAAAAGGGCCCGAATAGAGGAACTACACAATCGTGATGATGAAAGTAGCACTATGGAATGGGGCACGTTGACCAAGGAAATGGACAAAATTCTTTATCGAGAGGAAATAGCATGGCTGCAGCGGTCCCCTATTACTCATTGAACAGAAGTATTACATTCATTTCTTACATTTGAATCAATAAAAATATAAATTTTGAGCTAATGCGCAATTCTACAAAACCATAGGACGAAAATATCGATTGTAAGATCGAAGTTCAGCGAAATTTCACTAAGCCGAAATATCGGCAATCGGGCCGAAAATCAGCTGAAATATCGGTGCCGCGATACATCAACCGATATGCCAAAATCTTATCGGTTACCACCCGATTCACGATAAATTGGACAATAAATTGGTATCTCGGCCGATTTTTTGAACTATGATCCCAAAAATGAATGACCTGGAGGAGCTAAAGGATTTCAAACCTATTAGTTTGTGTAATGTGATGTACAAATTGGTTTCTAAATGCCTTGCAAATCGCCTTTGTCCACTTCTCAACTAGATAATTGCACCTACTCAAAGTACCGTTATACCGGGCAAATTAATTACTGATAATGTCTTAATGGCATTTGAATGTATTCACGCAATTCAGACGGGAGGTCATGCACGATCCAAATTTTGCGCGTATAAATTGGATACGGCCAAAGCTTATGATCGAGTTGATTGGAAGTTTTTGGAAGGAGTTTTAGCAAAGTTGGGCTTTCAAAGCAAATGGATACATTGGCAATGGCATGTGTGACCTCCGTACGATTGTCAATCCGCTTTAACAGGCATATGTTGGACTCGTTCTCCCCATCTTGCGGTCTACGCCAAGGTGATCTGTTGTCGCCATACTTGTTTCTTTTTGTAGTTGATGGTATGTCTTGTCTAATTAGAAGGAAAACAAAAGTTGGAGCACTTCACGAGTTCCAAATATGCAAACGCGCGCGCAAAGCGAAATTAGGGAGATTCTCAAGTATGAAATCAAGCCAATTAAAAGAGGTTCCAAAAGCGAACTTGTGATTGGACTAAAAAATATATGACTTTGATTAAAGTTGTCTTGCAATCTCTTTCAACGTATGTGATGGGTGTGTTTAAGATTCTAGCTGATTTGACGGAGGATCTCTCTCATATTTTTCGTGATTTTTAGTGGAGAGATGAAGAAGATAGAAGGCGTATGCACTGGATATCGCGGAAAAAACTGACCCGACCAAAGTTGCAGGGCGGAGTGGGCTTTAGGGATCTAAAAAAACTCAACCGCGGGCTCTATTAGCACGCCAGGCTTGGCGGTTAATTCAATTTCCAAATAGGTTATGTGCATGTTTGCTTAAACCGAGGTATTACCCGTCAGCACATCTCTTGGACATGGCCTTTATACATAATGACTCTCCAGCATGGGAAGGAGTAGTTCATGGCTTGGAGTTGGTTAAGAAAGGTGATATTTGGAGGATTAGCGCAGGAACTAGTGTCAAGGTTTTTCGTCATAATTGGATTCCTCGTTCAGATGCACCTAAGGCTCTTGGGAGGAGAGGTAATTAATTCGAGATGTCGTTGGGTATCCGAACTTATCGATCCAGTTACAACGACAGGGAATGACAGTCTAGTCTAGGAGTGGTGCTTACCCATTGATGCAAATATGCTATCTTAGAAATCAAGCTTCCTAGTAGACAATGTGACGATTTTGTTGCTTGGTTTCCTGAAAGTAACGAAATTTTCTCAGCAAAGTATGCTTACCGTCTTGGACTCCAACCTCGTATGAATGATCTGAGGAAAGGACAGTCGTGTTTTTGCCTGGAAGGTTGAGTCGTCGACACGGGCTGTACGTTCAGCATTGCACCACCATATAAATTCAGGAGATCTATATGTGTCATTTGTGGAGTTGAAAGGAAGGACACACATCATGCCCTAGTGCGTTGTACAATGGCAAGAGCATTGAGACATGAGCTGCGAGAACACTGGACCTGCCTACTGAAGATGGTTTTAGTTTAGATGGGAACAAATGGATCTTTCAGCTGATCGATCAGCAATATACCAAAAAAATGAGAGCATGAATTATCTTCTTGTTATGGCGAATATGGCATCATCGCAACAATATTGTCCATGGTGATGGCAAGGCACAAGTGTCGGCTTCAGCACCATACATCTGCAGCTATATGGGGTCATATACATCGGCAACGGGAAGGTGTTGGGATATGAAAGGTAAATATCCGGCTACTCCTGATCGCCACATAATTACTGATGGCGCACCAGATCAGTTAAGGTGGTTTGCCTCGGTAGAAGGTGATTTTAAGGGGACGTAGGATGGTACTCGTCAAGCAAAAAGGCATGCATTGACATTGTGGTACGTGATCATCGGGGCTACCCAATCATCATGGAGTGGAGGTTTGTGCCATGGTGTGCCAGCGTAGAGGAGGCAGAAGCTTTAGCATGTTTGGAAGGGTTGAAACACCTCATTAACCTCAATTGTCAAACTCCATACTCGAGGCTGATTGTCTTCATGTTATCAAACAGCTGGTGCACATATAGTGAGGGCTGGGAGCTTTTAAAGATTTACTCGCATAATATTAGAGTATCGAAAGTTGATCACGTAAGTAATTCTGTGGCGCATAGGCTAGCGCAGTTAGGCAAGAGTGGTATTTGTGGGAACTATTATGTCTCAAATCCAAACTTTGTGGAGTTAGTTCAGAACGATTATAATATGTTGCCTAAGTAATAAAGCTCACGATTCCCCTTTGAAAAAAGAATACGACTGTAGAGTTAGAGAGGTAAAACTAGGGGGAGCGTCGATTTGGCTCCCGGGAGCATTTGCTCCCGGTTTTTTCGAAAAATTAGAATAAATCGAAAACTTATCAAAAAAATTCGAAAAAAAATCATGCACGTACCTGACCATGGCACGCACCAACGTGTAAAATGTCGTTGCAAAATGTCATCGTATGCGCCTTGGACAAAAATGACAATTTTCTGACATGAAATGAGATCCAAAAATTTGAATCTCAGATCTGGAAATTTGTCATTTTTGCCCAGGGCGCATACGATGACATTTCACAGCGAAATTTCACAAGGTGGTGTGTGCCATGGTCAGGTACGTGCATGATTTTTTTCGGAGTTTTTTGAAAAGTTTTGAAAAACAAAATTTGCTCCCCAAAAATCCGGGAGCAAATGCTCCCGGGAGCCAAGACGAATTTCCGAAAACTAGGAGGCTATGGATTATATGATAGCATAATGAGCTGAAACAATGGAAATTTGAATCTCCACAAAAGAGCCGTTCAAAAAAATCAGCCGATTGACCAAATAACGGGTGGTTACCAATTAGCAATTTGTTCAGCATTGCAAAAGAGAAGTCATGGTGAATTAATGTTGCATGTACTTGACACCATAGTAGCTAGAAAAGTAGTAGTAGGATGAACCGAATTGACTGGGTCTTGCACGGTAGAACAAGGAGGGCTAGTATTTTCGAGATGTGGAAGATCAATATACTTCATCACCCCATAAACGAACAAGTGCTACTAGTGAATACTGGTGTGAAGGCGGTTTGGTTTGTTGCTGAAGTCGTGTGGGTCCTGGCCGCTAGCGACCAAGGACCAACCAACCCAACCGTGTCGGCGCCATCTGTTGCGCTGCCTGACACAGCCGAATAAACAACCCATCATTTCCGTTACAAAAACATATACTACTAAAATAACCGGTCAAATACATATTTTTCGCCCAACGAAAAGAAAAAGTCCAGAAAGATAGGAACAGCTCTGCAGCTAGCGCGTGGGCCCCGCCGCGCGCGGGGTGGAGGACGAGTATTTCTTTCGTGCGCCCATCCCCTCTTTCTCCCCTCCGCTCCGTGTCGTCGTCGCCTTCGTCGTCTTCGTCTTCGTCCGCCGTTCCGTTCTTCCACGCGCGTGAGCTCGACGCGACCAGCCCAGGCCTCGCCCATTCGCGCGCCCGTCCGGCGAGTCCAGCGCCGCCGAGCTTCGTCGCCCCTCTCGGTAAGTCGGAGCCCCGCTTGCCTTTGAGATTTCTGATGATTTGTGTTTGGTGCTGTTGGGGGATTTTGGGATTCGGGTTGAACTGGGATGAACACGCGTGAACTTGGAAGAGCTGTTGCCGGAGGAGAAAAAAAAAATACGGGGTTCAGTTCAAACTTTGAAATCGGGGAAGGGAATGGGATGTTTCCGTGGCGTCCGACTCCAGCCGTTGCTGACCTGGACCCACACGCTACGACCCCAAAAATATTTCCCCCAATTATTTCCTTCCTTTTTTCTTTGTGGGGGTTTTGGTTCTGGTAGCTCTTTACTTTCGGATCATCATCATAGGGACAGCCTGTCTGCCTGGCCGGCCTTCGGATTGATCGCCGCGATTTGCTTCGATTCCAACTACTACCCAACTACTTGTACTTCCTTCATCATTAGGATTTGGTTTCAGTTTCCGAATTCGGTTAGCATTTCACACGATCCGAATCTAGCGCGGTTCGATTCCTACCTCGTGAGGTTCTCATTCATGGA
Organism: Lolium rigidum; assembly: GCF_022539505.1. Lineage (NCBI taxonomy): Eukaryota > Viridiplantae > Streptophyta > Magnoliopsida > Poales > Poaceae > Lolium > Lolium rigidum. The sequence goes on along the minus strand of NC_061508.1, from coordinate 233,144,973 downwards.
TGCATTTCATGTTTCTAATTCGTTGCCTTGGGATTGCGTCTAGTTTTTGTTCTGCCTGTCGGTTGCTTTGGTTTTTTGTATATTGACCCAGCAATTTCTTCGTTTAATGAACGGCGTGCTTTGCTGAACTGGTCAGGCGAAGGCGACAGCCAAACCGGAAGAGATCTGAGGCCCCGCAGCGAGAGGAGGGCGACGGAGCAAGGGCATGTGACATCCTCCCTCGTCGCAGGCCATGTGCCCGGACATGAATCCACCCCATGCAACGAGGTATTGCTTGCTTCCCAGGACTCGATTGCTCTGAATTGCTTCGCATTCTGTCAAGCTAGGCCTCTGTGAACAAGGCCAACTGTAGCCTCAGACACGTAGGCGTATGCACAATCATATTACACTTGTTTAGCCTCAGACACATAGGCGTATGCATAATTTTATGTTTCTGGTCTTGCACGCCTAGAATCTTGGTCTCCATTCTTCCACACCAACCCGACCCGTGTTTGGGTAATGCTGAAGGAAGATATTTTTGTTCATCTGTCCAGTCAGCTAGCTAAGCATGTAGATATTTTATTTGGACCACCTAGTTTGGTGGAGAAATGCCCTTGAGGCAAGGGAATTATCTCAAAATTCTGTTCTGAACCACTCATCTTCTTTTGGTGCTGACAGGGAGGTTGCATCCGAGGTTTTAGATAATAATCTTAACCATCACAGCCTGCAAGATGCCGATCATATGCGACAGAACGGGAGCAGGAACCCTGCTAAGTCTAGCAGCAATAATCTGTCCGCCGGCGACAATGTCTCCCCCGACGCCTCGCTGCACAAACAGGAAGATGTGAGCCGCGATCCATCTGCCGCCTCTGCTGATGACCGCTCAAGTAGGTCTGGTGATGATTCCGATGGGGCTGAAAGTACGAATGGCAAAGGCAACAATACAGACCCCACAGGCCTTGAAAATGATAGCATCTGGATACCACCTGAAGCAGCAGACAAGGGAGACGAGACTGAGAGTGTTACTGGAAACATTGCTTATGATGACGATGACGATGATTGTGGTGATGGAATAAAGTGGGGGCAGTCAACTTTTCCAGCCGCCGGTGAGGAACACGAGGCCAGTCCCAGTCCTACGGACGAACGAGAAAACGCGATGCTGGAAGCCATGAATGGGCAGCTCAAGATACTTGTGAGTCGCTTTCTGGCCTCTGCCGGTATCCCCTTCGAAAAAGGAGAGAGCAGTGAGAGTTGGCTCGATATTGTGACCTGCATGTCGTGGGAAGCTGCACTTCTTATCAAACCTGATGCAAAAATCGGAAACGAAATGGACCCTGGATCTTACATTAAGGTCAAGTGTGTAGCATCTGGTACTCGCTGGCAAAGGTGAAATATCTGCTAGCTAAAATGTATTTTCAAAGATGATGCAATTTCTATTTACGTCTTACGTTATAAACCTTCACCTTCTAACTCTGTTTGCAGTGAGGTGATAAAGGGACTTGTCTTCAAAAAGAACACTGCTCATAAGCACATGCCAACCAATTGTCACAATCCTAGGCTGCTACTACTGAAAGGAGCACTTGGACTTTCTGGTGCTGGTTTATCGTCGTTTAACTCAATGGATCAGGTTGGAAATTACATATATACACCTGCTGACACTGATTTTCAGTTCGCTTTTGTTGAGCAGAAGATTAAGACCTTCTATTTTGTGCCTTTAACAATTAGGAAAAAGACCATCTGGAGAGGACTATAAGTAAAGTAATGGATATATGCAGTCCCAATGTTATCATGGTCGAAAAAACTGTTTCACGAGATATACAGGAACTTGTACTAAAAGAAGGTTGTACACTAATTCTTGATATGAAGCTCAGCCGGTTGCAAAGAATTGCACGTTGTACGGGTTCTCCCATAATATCATTTCCAGAAGTTTTGGATAACCCGAAGCTGAAGCAGTGTGACTACTTCCATACTGAAAAATTCGTTGAAGAGCATAACAGTGCCAGTGAAGGTGGGAAGAGACTATCTAAAACATTAATGTTCTTGGAAGGCTTTCCCAGACCATTGGGTTGCACGGTATGTCTGCTTAACTATCGTTACCTGTATGGGGCATTTATACAGCTATTTCAGATTAAATTTTCTTTTTTTTTGTTTAAGATTTATGTTGGATTATTTCTTTCTTATGAAAGCAAAATGAAAATAGATGCTAGTTTTTCTTATGTCTATTCCTCCGAAAATTTCCTAGTCAAGACATGCCCTTGTATGAAAACCGGACCCATACCCAAAAGTTATTCTAGCTTATTGTCGACGTGTCCATTACGTTGACTAGTTATTAAATCTTATAGTTGGCATGTATACTACACGTGTTCTTTATTTAAGTGATTGAGGCTGTAAGATTTTACTTTTTGACTTTAGAGGGAGAAAACAAAGGTGTCAACATACTTTCGCAAAACATGAGAAAGGAGCTGCCCCTTGCTTATATTTTTGTAGAGCATGAAAACATAGAAGATGAAATGCTTGGTTCTGTGTTTTTGGTTTCGTTTCATTTTGTTTGCTATTTTTCTTTGTTTTCTAGTCCCTTTCTTTGTTTTTGTTTCGTAGGTCTCCTACTTTTTGTTGGATAGTTTTTTCGTTCATGACACATTTTTGGCTTCGTAGGTTGTCTCATAAGAAAATGACACACATTTCGAGGCATTTAGAGGAAAAAAACATGGCATATAAACCTTGGTAGGAGCTGGGTACACTTATGGTGATTTACAAGTAAAAATAGGTTTTGTTTGTGCTGAGCTCCGTAATAGCGTCATGTGTTTTTAACTTCTATCTATTATAATGAGTGAATTTTGATTAATTGCAATCCATTCCATGCATAGTAATTAGTAATTACTATCCACTTAATAGATAGATAGTAAGTGATAGCTATATTAGTGTTTCATGTGTCGTGAGGCAGCGCACTTGAAAGCCCTTGCACAAAGGCCTCACCTCCGCCACGCTGCTCACCCTGTGGATGCTTTGGAAGCACAGAAACGATTGTGTCTTCGAAGGCGTGCGACCCTCGGTCCAGGACCTTGTCTTGCACATCAAGGACGAAGCGGTGTTCTGGGCCAGAGCTGGCGCTGGCGCTGAAGGGCTCCGAGTCTTGCTGCCACAGACCTGGGACGTTCATTAATTCATATTATGTATCCCTCTTGTACCTGTTAGGACTTAGGAGGATTGTAACTGAACTTCTATCTTTTCAATGAAATGAAACGCAAGGTTTTTTGCGTTTTCTCAAAAAAAAAAAATTAGTGTTTCAATCATTGCTGAATGATCCGAGCGATAATGGTACTTTCTCATCCAGATATTGCTACGGGGAGCAAATACTGAAGAACTGAAGAAAGTCAAGCAAGTCATGCATTACACAGTCTTTGCAGCATACCACTTGATCCTTGAAACATCTTTCTTTGAAGATCAGCGGGTATTCTTAAATGATAGGAATGCTTCAAAAGAAAATTACTTTGCCACTATGATAGGGCCATCAGCAATTGGTTATGATACTGCTGTTACGTCTGGTGCTATCCCTCTGTCACATGATGATTCTCCAGCACTTAGATTATACCACGCCACTTCGAATATCTATGCTGATGGGAAGAAAGCTCTCAGTTGTTCAGATGTAGATGCTCCAGTTTTAATCACCAATAGTTCTTTGAATGAACTTGCAGAAGGTGCAAATATCCAGTATAGCTCAACACCACTCCTTCATGCAGGAAGGCTACCACCACCAGTCTCAGAACCATTAAGAAAATTTAATGATAAGTTACGCCATCAGAACATTAATTTACCTGTGACATCAATGCAAGAAACAACTGATAGTCAAATAGAAGGCATGGTTCAATCCGGGGAAGAAATTCTTAGTAATGGATTTCATGTTGGGTCAAAGGTGGAAGAGTCTGCAGTTCCCAGTGAAAATTTGGATGACACAGAAGATCTCTTGAAACAAGAAAGAACTCAAGATATGTGTGAGAAACACGATGAATCATCCGCTGTGGCAGAAGATGTGGAATACAGTGGCAAAGAGAACGTTTATAACAAAGATCAAGTTGATGATGCACTTGATTCGCATAGTATACTGATTTTGATGTCTAGCCAATGCATCACAAAGCAGGGTACAGGTGACCAGAGCCACCTGTCCCGTATAAAATACTATGGGAATTTTGACGTTTCCTTAGGGCGATACTTGCAAGAAATTTTGCAGAGTCAGGTAATAGCAGTTCATAACATATAATATTGTCCATATATTTTTTGTTCTTTTTTACATTGAATATCATTTTTTTGTTATTAGTGTAACTTAACTTGGTTCTTATGATTCTTGGCTCATAATGTTCATTTGTAGCAGAAACCAAGCTGTTCCTCATGTGAGGCTCACATATACTCTTACACTCATCAAAATGGAAATTTGACTGTTCAGACAAAGCAACTTATGTCCCAACATAGTTTACCTGGCGAATCCGAAGGAAAAATCTGGATGTGGACTAGATGCTTGAGATGTGAACATGAACAAGGAATATCTAAATCGACTCCAAGAGTGCTAATATCATCTGAAGCGCGCAATCTCTCCTTTGGGAAATTCCTGGAACTCAGTTTCTCAACCCACTCTGCAGCCAGAAGGTTATCCATATGTGGTCATTTGGTGAACAGGGACTGCCTGCGCTTTTTTGGGTATGCTAGATTTTTTGTTTACGTGGAATGAATGTAATTTAAGTAGACACGGTCTTTGGCTGCCTCTGAAGTGCATGCCACCATTTCTTGTATATTATGTTAATGATGATTTCTGTTTCATACTGACTTCAGGTTGGGCTCCAAAGTTGCAAGGTTCCGTTACTCATCAGTTGAAATTTACACTACCTGCAAACCACAACCCACCCTCCACTTTGACAACCCCAGCAAAGAGAATTGGCTTGAAGAAGAGAGGAGACATGTATGCCTTACTCTCTCTCTCTCCCAGTACCATTTTGTAGTTGTGTTCATTACATGCATAGTAGTAATATATTCCATTTTTCAAGGTTCTTGCTAGAGGTATGACACTTTTCTCTGAGATAGCAAGCTTACTACAACACTTGAAGAATCGATGTCATGATGTGGTAATAGCCAACTGTGGCACATTTCTACCTGTTAAAGACTTCTCTGAACTCGAAGAGTTGTTAATAAAAGACAAGGCCAACTTTGAGGTAGGTATCCATGTCTTCATTTCTGTTAGCCTAGGAATTTGTAATGTCAATGGGTTTGTTATTTTTTAAATAATTTACTGGTTGTTGTCTGCATTGTCATGCAGGATTCACTAGTAAAGACAATCAATCAAAATGGGAGATCATCTTCATCCGTGCATGAACTTATTAATATAAATTGGTCTTATCAGGACATCCTACTTGAACTTTATGCATGGGACTGTCGGCTCCATGATCTTTTTAAGTGTAAACCTGCTAGACAAGGAAATGGTGCTAATGGCTATGATCCTACAGACACCGTTAAAAAGATTTATGGGGCCAGCTATGAGCCTGACAAGCAAATTGACAAATTGACGTGCGAAAATACTATGAAAGCTGATGGGGCAGCTGGGATCACCGAGCACACAAGCAACAAACTTGGCATTGATCATAATCAATTAGGTGAGATTGCAGCAACCTTGCTTGATGATAGTCAAGAAGTTGGGAATTCCGAGCTTTCTTACAATGGGGCTAGTAAAGATGGAGTATCTACCATTGGTCCTGGTCAACTAGAGGTGGACAGCACGACACAAACCCAGAAACTAACTTATGAAGTTTCAAATGATACAGAGCTCCAGGGAAATGGGGTACTGGTGCATCCAATTCCCATGGAGCAGGAGCATTCAAGCACTCTTCACAAGTCCAGAAGTTCTGATTGGGATGATAGCGAAAGATGGATTTGGAGTTCATTTCGTGAGTCTCAACTGGCTTACAGGAAGGAAATTCAAATTGGATGTTTGGAGAAATTTGAACTTGTTAACCATTATTCTCCATCTCATCTATCCCCCTTGTTTGAAAAGCATGAAGGAGACTCTCCTCAGTTCACGGTTGGCCCTGGTGGTCATATTTTGTGTGTATTGGAGCATGAGGTATCTAGTATAATAGCTTGCGCTCTTGCCATATCTGAGGAGCGTCGTCATGATACCATAATCATGAAAGAGGCAGATGATGCCAGGGGGGAGCATACCAAAACAATGGAGAAATCTTATAGTCTTCTATCTGAAAGTTCTTTTATTTCATCACCATGGTCATCTATTGGATCTTTAGACTCTGAAGCAAGCTTTTCATCTTCTATTTCATCATATTCATCTGGTGACCTTTCGGGTTATGATACCTCGCCTTTATTGCCCTTGGTACATCCAGAAATCAGTGTGAACGGAAAAGTAACTCTCAGACGCAAATATTCAGTTACTTGTTTATATGCTGATCAATTCCATCTTCTTCGAAAGAAGTGCTGCCCATCTGAACTTGCATATATTACTTCATTAAGCCGCTGTAAGAGCTGGGATGCTCAAGGTGGAAAGAGTAAAGCCTTATTTGCAAAGACACTGGATGATAGGTTTGTCATAAAGCAAATCAAGAAGACAGAGTTTGAGTCATTCATAAAATTTGCCCCTGATTACTTCAAGCATGCTTACCATTCTTTAGACACTGGGAGCCAAACTTGCCTTGCTAAAATATTAGGAATCTATCAGGTAGTTTACTTCGACAACGAGAGTTTCATTTTGACTTATCTCTGCCTGTTTATTGAGTTTTCATAAAACTTGCCCATTTCAGGTCAAGAAAACGAGGCATGGCAAAGAGATAAAGATGGATCTGATGGTGATGGAAAATCTTATGTTTGGGCACAATATTTCTCGGATTTATGATCTTAAAGGTTCTACTTTTTCACGATACGTCACGAACTCAAATGACCCTGACACTGTTTACTTGGATCAAAACTTTGTTGAAGACATGGGTATTTCTCCAATCTATATTGGTGGAAGAACAAAGCATCTCTTGCAGCGTGCAATCTGGAATGACACATCTTTTCTCACTGTATGTATAATGTATATCTTACAAATTCAGGTAATCATATTTCATATGAGTGTATGTCTTAACAAAATTGTTGTACTTGCAGTCAGTTAACGTTATGGATTATTCTCTGCTTGTGGGAGTGAACAAAGAAAAGAACGAACTTGTGTTTGGCATCATTGATTATTTGAGGCAATATACTTGGGACAAGCAACTGGAGACATGGGTGAAGACTTCTTTAGTACCAAAGAATGTTTTACCAACTGTGATTTCTCCTAAGGATTATAAGAAAAGGTTTAGAAAGTTCATGGGCAAGTACTTCCTCGCAGTTCCAGATACTTGGAGCCCTGACAATTCTTCTGAGTCACACAAATCTTTTGGTCATAGCAATAACAAGTTGGTAGAAGCCCATAAGGATGATAACCTGCTTCAGCGTCCAATTCAGGCTGATGCTTGAACCTAGTTCTGTTCAGGACTCCTTTGACAGTTCTTTAAAGCCTATCCATTTATTTTTGTTGGTGGCTGATTTTAGCTTTGTAAAATGGTGTGCATATGAAGGTCTCACTATTGACCTTTCCAGAAGTTTGCAGCTTTTAGGCAGATTTCTGGGGCAAGTGAGCACAGTACATGTACCTATACAAATGTAAATTGTGAATTCACAATTATTATAGTGAAATTTACGAAGTTGATATGATTATTTTGGGACCTAGGAGCATGAAGCATTTTTACGTGATTACGTTACTCCTCTGTTCCAAATTATAAAACGAACGGATTATAATTTGGAACAAACGTAGTAGTTCTTAGTAATGTTTGACACATCTAACTGGCTGGGGTGGAGTTCACTCACTGTTCAAATTCGATCAATTTGATTAGTAGTCTTCCGTCATTACTTCATTATAGTTGCTGACCAGGAAAGCAAAAGGACCAGTTAAATGCTTCCTGATCTTGTTGAATTGCACATTTGTTTGTTAGATGGACATTATCTATTTACAGGTATGCCCCCAATCACTTTTTATTGCCATGCATAATTTTGCAGACCGACTGGTATGATGCATACTGCTAATTTTCTTTTATAGATCAGTTCAAATATCATTTCGAACGGTGAAATCAAGTAGCACACTTGTTTGCTCTGATAGTGTTTATGGATGTTGGTGTTAATATGCATTTATACCCAAACTCTCCTACGATAGCAAAAAGACAGTATAATTTATCGTTTTTTTTTCTTTTCAGGAAGTATCACGAAGTAGTGCCTGGTGGTGTACCTAATTTTTGTGGTTGTTTCATGTGCTGAGCTGTGCTGCTATTTTTCGTCAAAGGAAAACTGTGATTTTATAAAGGAGCTCACTGCTCCTGAAATTGACCTGTTAGTTGATCCCTTATTGAAAGTGCAAATAGCGGTGATTGGGGCTGTACCAATTTAGTACACTTCCTTTTCCAGAACAGAATCCTGTTCTTTAAATGGTTTATTTCAGGAGAAGTATCATGTTAGAGCTTATACTGTTCTTTTTTTCCATGGTCAGATAACTGATGTCGAGAGCTTTGCATCTGATTGCTAATATGTAACACCTAGTGTGTGCTGAGTGTTCGTAGCTCTGAACACTGAAGACTGAACATTGTCAAGAAGAGACCACGGTGAGTTAATTCCGATTAACCTTCCTATTTTGCTGCTTCTGTGCAACTCACTTACTAGTTACTTAATACCATGTTGTAATCGGTTGCACACTGCTTATGCAGCTATAATCTTGTCAGGATCTATTTTATAGTTATTTGTCTGTGGGGAATGTAGCGATTTGTTGATAATGCATTCCAACAGTACATTCTTATCTTTTGTTTGCATTGGAGATACGGAAACCAGTGTGCAGCATGTGGAAAGATGGTTTATAAAGTTAACCTCATTGGTCATGACCAAGAGTTTCCATGCTCCACGGTAAAAAAAAGAGTTTCCATGCTCCCTTCTAGAGTCGTAAGTTTGTGTTTATTTGTCACTGATTGTTTGCTTTTAAATTATAAGTATAAATTATATTGTGTAGCTGGCTCTGCAGCCATGCTGAAGTTTGGAATATTGACAGTCTGAATGTACACTTCCCTGGCATTTTTAAGTGACATGCATGCAAAACCACCTAAGCTCACCTTCCTGAAAATTTAGAAGTTAATTGCATATTTTCATGTAATTCTTGGTTATTTAGATGCCCCCCCCCCCCCCTGCTGTCAAAATAGTTTATAGTCCATAAACTGATGTACACATATTCGTCCTAAACTTCTAAGCCCCTGTGTTGTCACAGTGTCCCTAAGGGACATGCATACGCATTTTCTTTTCGTGACAAAAGATCGCACTGGGTTACGACTTCTTGAGTCAGTGCATCATCTGCAAAGCTAGAGAATAATCTTAAATTCCCTTTTCAAGTTTCCAGCAGAGTTCAGTTGTTGCACAATTTATGAGCATTATTGATTTAAGTATACGGTAGCACAATGCCCCAGAAGTCAGTGCACTACTTGGAAGTTGGAACTGGCTGTAATTTGCTTCAGCTGTAATCCCTGCAGTATGCTGAATTTCACTCGTAAGAAAGTTGTCGACACTAGCTTCCCTAGAGAGTAGAGTAGCAAAAGACAATAGTTTGCCATCCACACAGATTTGGTTAGCATGCATCCCTTTTCTCTTTCCGCTTTTGCTGGAGAGCATGCATATATTAGTAGTAAGAGTATGAGTGTATCACCAGAGGGGGGACTTTAGATAATTGTAGAGTGTGGCTCATCATGATTGCATGGATTCTATGCAAGTCCTGTCATTCAGGAGCACAGGAGTTTACAAAAGGATTACATATAAGTTGCTAATATATGCAATGATTTTCATTTTAACATCGCTGATTTGTTGTTTGGCTCGACGTTTTTTTTTCCTATAAAGACATTTTGTCACCATATTTTGAAATCTGAATTTGGGAGTGTAATAAGAACCAAGTTTCCTCTCAAGCATCTTGAGACATTTCATACATCTGATACCAGGTATCAGTTTTGTGTTATGCTGCACTGTTTTAGTTCTGGACCTTATCTTAGTTTGCGCGAAGTTCCATTAGCTGCTAATTTTGTGTAAACAGTAAGTACTCATTGTAGGTGCGGATGCGATCAAGTGCAATTGGCTTTTGACCCGGTTTCTCTTTATAAACTGGGTCACTCTATTATACTTAATTGAAAAGGCAGAGCTCGTTCTGTTTGCTCGGAAAAAGATACCACAAACTCTGCTTTGAACTCTTACCTGGAAGTCTTGAAACTCTTTCGGTAGCTGAAATTCTATACAGGCAGAAGGGTGCATTAGATTTTCTCAATTCATAAAGACATTCTTTTTAGAGCATCATAAAAGAAAAAGACATTTGTTTAGAAGCTGATGGTGAATTGATCAAATCTGAAGATAGATATAAATGTAACACATCACTGTTTTTTTTTGGTTCTTGGTTGCAGATCCTGCTTTAGCAAAAAGCTTTTGGTGTAAGTGATTCGATCTTGGTTGATTCATGGTCAACGTTTCCCTTAGTCCAAACTCCAAAGTATGGAACATGGATTATGCTGCTGCTTATCATCATTTCTCTACTGTATAATTCTGCAAAGCAGCTAAAATCAATCATTTTTGCATCGCAGCTGTTGTGGGCAGTGGGCACAACCCCTTCTTTTCCTCCCTCGAACCGATGCCTCTTCAAGTTCAGGGTGATCATCATGTTCCAATTCCTGAAGGCCATCTCATCATTCTACAACCAAAACGATGACTGCTGTCGGACGTCATATAGAGGATCATTCCAAGAACTGTCCGAAGCCATGCGGAGGTGAGTACTGTGCCTTGTTCCTTACCCAGTTCATCTTCTGCATTTGGAGTAAAATAATCAACCTTTACGCTGCCAGTTGCGACGGCAACTAGTGGAGTGATCAATGATAAGGAAGGTGATTAGCCTACCACCAAAGAACAAAAAGAAGTTGCAAAAGATGGCAAGCAGAAGAGCTCATTTTAACACCCCCTATCACTCTCTTTTTGTCTCTGTCCAACGAGATGGCCACATCTCCACAACACTTTTCCAGTTAGAGAAAAGGGCAAAGAGTTGTTTTCCTTTTCCGATGCAGATTCTTCCTTTCACCATCAACTACTATATCATCAACCCATCCATAAAACTCCGCCTAAAATGGACGTGTTAAACATTACTGGACAAATGTTCTGATTCTGATTCTGGCAATAGATAGGCCTAAAGCACGAACTGCCTGCCACTAACATTGTTGGTCTGCTTAGGAAGCATACAAAGTGATGATACTGCAGCGCGAGGCATATGTCTAGACACACTAGCTGCTATGATAGCTAGAGGGGTAGCTAGATTACCCCATCACAGGAGAGAAAAACACCCACATTTTTGAAACTTTGTTAGCCTTGTTCTACTATCTACCACAGTGCCCTGTTTGTTTGAGCTAGCCGCTGCCCGAATTGAGGTTCGATCAGCGATGGCTGCACAGGTCAGACAGCATCTTCCTGCCTTCTACGATCTCATCGAAGAAGTCGTCCAGCTCACTGACGATGCTCTCAGCTCCTGACCTCAGCATCCCGATCCATCCTTTGATGATCTCCACCCTCTCGGCGATCTCCCCAGGGTTGCCGTACCCTGTGGCGATGACCCTGTCGAACTCCGTCTTGATGCTCTCAATGCCGACCCTGGCCTGCCGGAACTCGTACATCATGATGCCGGAGCAGGAGTGCTCGCTGGCCACCGCCTCCATCTCCTCGGCGACGCGCTGGCGCAGGCGCCCCATGGAGGAGACATACCCGGCGCCCGAGGTGCGGAACGGGCTGTTGGGGCAGCAGGCGAGGTCCGGGAGGCAGGAGACGGTCCCGGAGACGAGGAGCATGAGGAGGAAGGAGCTGGCGTTGCGCAGCGCGTAGAGCACACCGCGAAAGCCGTTGAAGGCGTTGAGCTTGAACTCGACGGGCGAGCGGTCGTCGAGCAGCAGCGACGCCGGGTCGATCCTGGTGTCGGCGAGCGCCCGGTTCTCCTGCTCCAGCCCCACGGCCTGCCGCCGCGGCGCGTTGATCGCACGCACCACCTGCTCGAGAAGAATCCGGCCAGCACGTCAGCACTGTGACGTGTGATGGGAAGAAAGAAAGAAGCAGCCATGATCAATGGTGGCCAAGGCAAGGCAGGACGTGGACGTACCTGGCGGGCATTGTGGGGGTTGGGGTTGCAGAGCCAGTCGTCCAGCGTGGCGTCGATGCGTCCGGCCGAGGCGCAGTAGGTGTCGAGGGCGGAGGCGCCGGCCTTGACGACCTGGCAGACCTCCCAGAGGCGGGAGGTCTCGTCCATGTACTCGTCGAGCCAGCTCTCACCAGGCGGCAGGTGGAGGCGCTGCACGAGGTGGACGAGCTGCGAGTGCAGGGAGCGGAGCAGGGCCGCTGCCTGCTGCAGGAACGGCGCCGACATGAAGGCTGCATCCGGCGACGAGGCCAGCGTGCCGTGGAGCGCGTCCAGGCCGTGCGCGATGGACGAGTAGAAGCCGTTCATGGCTGCTGTTTGTGTGTGCGTGGTGGAACAGAAGAGAAGAAACAGAGTGTTGTGGTTGTGGACTGACTGGTGGTGTTGCATGGGAAGGAGATGGAGGCTGAGCTGGAACAGAGGCCAGGTTATATATAGAGGAGAGGGGAGGAGGTGAAGTGAGGCAGTGAGGAAGCAATGATGGGGTGTCCGGCGGTCAGGGAGAAGGATAATTGGGGACTGGGCAGAGGCCATTGCCATTGCCATTGCCAAGACCTTCATGTATGCCATTGCCTCTGCCCTTTGCCATGAGAGAGAGAGAGGTAGTAGCATAGCATAGCATGCATGGGAAAATGGACTCAGCCTTCCAGCCAGCCAGCCAGGCAGGCAGTCTTCCCATGAATCTCACTCCACTCCATTCTTGTCTCGAGTTGTACTACGTACCACCAGTCCAGACTGAAGGGCGGGGGACCATATTGCCAGTCGCCCCAGCTGATTAATTACTTTGTTGGTGCTAATCAAGGACTGGCCTTGCGAAAATCGTACTGCTGCTACACTGGACTACTCAAGCTGGCAGCTGTCTATGTGTTGCTGCCGCTGGGATGGCAAAGGAAGGAAGAAGTGGTCTTCTTTTTTCCGTATTGTGCAGCAGCCAAGCCATTGAATCCGGGCGGGGGGCCTGTGTGCCGGCCTGGGATGGGAGCACAATCAAGCACCAGCAAGGAAGCAAAGAGAAACATACCCTGCCCCTCCGCTGTCTGGCCTCTCTCATCGTTTTTCTGGAAACCCCATGTTAGGTGCACACCTTAACACGTACTACGTACATTATTGACCATTCCGTTGCAGCCTACATAAATACTAATTTAGGGTGTGACTATTTCTCTAAAAATTAGCTTAATTTTCAGTCAACTCATGTCATTCCATGATTTTGTAGTGTGTGAGCTATTTTTGGGTTACAACTCATTTATGATTTAAAAATTTGAGTTGCAACCCTTCTTACAACTAGGAAAATCTCAGTTGCAGCTGGAAAAATCTCAAGAGAATTCCTTATTTGGCCTTGGCTGAAATTTGCCTTCCTTTTTTGGTCCTGGTAAATTTTTTCTTCCTTTCATGACCCACAAAGTTTGGTTGGTTTTTTATTTGGCCCTCTAGTACAATTTAAGCACTAAGATGACCATTTTGCCCCTGCTATAATATGCTAGCAAATTTTTGAGTTTCATAAAAATCTAAAATTTATTCCAGAAATACATGTATATGATTGGGATGTACGTGCAATGTTTCGGGCACAAACACGTTTTATTTTAGGCTGTGAAAAAAACAAAAATCTGACATTATATAGGCGTATAGTGTACGTATAGTCTGTCAGAAATTTGTCTTTTTTGTATCTTCCAAAATACAATGTATTTTGGGTTGAAATTTCTGGCGTGCCTGCGGATTATCTGTATGTTTGTGCCTATTTAATATCAATTTTTTTGGAGTTGTGGATATACAAAAAAAATTGGAGTAATTTCTGGAATAAATTTGAGATTTTCCGGAATAAATTGCAGCAGGGGCAAAATGGTGCGCTGGTGCCACCCACAGTGGGGGTTGCTTTTTTTTTTAACAAACCAACTAGTATATCACAGCTTTTTTAGTGCAATTTTGTCACATATTGCTGCAGGGGCAAAATGGTCATCTTAATGCTTAAATTGTACTAGAGGGCCAAATAAAGAACCAACCAAACTTTGTGGGTCATGAAAGGAAGACAAAATTTGGCAGGGCCAAAAAAGAAAGGCAAACTTCATACAGGGCAAATAAGGAATTCTCTCAAAAATCTCAGCCGCACCTTGACGTGCAACTGAAAAATCTAAGTTGCACCTAACTTGCAATTAAAAATCATAGTTGCATGGAGTGAACGAATCGCGATGCAAATCTGTTGGGGCACTAAGTTAATTCTTAGCTAGATGCGAATTAGCAATTCCCTATAATTTATGTGCAATTATCTTTTTCATGTTATTTTCTTCTCTTTTCTTTTGCATGTGTGTGTGCATACGAACTGAACTAGGAAGAGCAGGAGCTTCTTCTAGCTGGCATGTCATATTGGCATGTACCGCACCACGGCAGCACCAGCAGATAGGGGCAGAGTGGTGAGTGAGGCAGCAGAGGAGGAGAGGACAGAGTTTCAAAGGTGGGCAGTGAGTCCGAGAGATTTGTCGAAAAGCTTTTGGCTAGGAGGTTGCAGCTGTGCAACGTACTTCCCCGTGGATTAATGGGATGCTGGCTTGCTGGAATGGAATGGAAGGAGGAAATGGCTAGGGAATGATGGGTTTCCTTGTACCCGTACAAATCTCTCTGTCCGCGCTACCAAAACCCCCCGTTTCCATGCCGTGGCCGCCTTTTGAGGCACCTCCCTCTCGCCCGGGCCTCCAACCCAGCAATCATGCCCAATATATGCCCGTGCCCTGCCTCCCCTCCCCTCTCACCCTCCTTGTTGCTACAGCTCAGCCCCATTTCTCTAGGGCACATGTTGGGGCCTACGTGCCAGTTTATACTCCTCTAGTCCTTGAAAAGTGCGTTTTGGACAACTATCCTCCTCCTGCAACTTTGACCGTTTGTTATTATCGAAATCAACACAAATCTACACATGACCTTCCAATTCAAACATTTACAAATAAATGTAGACAATCCTAGCTTAGAATACGCCCATGTTCACAACCTTTTTTTTAGATCTTTTTTTTTGAGATACCATCTTCACAACCTATGCCCTGTGGCGGAGCTACGTTGAAGCTGACCTGGGCCGACATAGGATCGTCAAGGAGCTTCATCGGCAGTTCTTCCTTCTTCTTCGTCTCCGGGGACATAATTGGGTTTGGGAAGGAGAGGGTATACTTTTTTTTAGCGAATAGGACACTGGCATTAAAAGAAACAACGGACAGTACAAAGCACCCCAAGAAAAACGAAAATTACAACGAGATCCTTGAGAAGCCCTTCATCTTCAACCTCCAGACCGTGTTGACAGCGCGCTGCTACTACCGCTCCTCCCTGAATCGGCCTAACGTAGTTGGTTGCGGACGGGAAGTCGTTGAACTGGTAAAAAAGACTACATCCGTCCTAGAGACGAAGAAGAAGGAAGAATTGTCGATGAAGCTCCTTGACGATCTGAAGATCCCCACAGCCAGATGAAATCCTCGAAGACCACACCACTCCCACAAACCTCTCAACGTTGCCGCCAAGATGGGTTTGAAGCCGGGGAGACTTTATTGCACGAGACGCCACCACCACCACCTGAGCGCCGCCTCTACAAACCTTGACCCTAAAACCGAAGAACGAAGCCCTCAAAATAGGGGGCGGAGCCCTCCCACCGACGAGGGCCGAGATCCACCACGCCTCCATGGCCAGGCCGAGATCATCAGCGGCACCGGCATGAGGCAGGAGGCCGAGATACAATCGTCTGTCGCCTGTCTTGGAACTCGTAATACTATTGACATATGGGACATGTGTCAAGCATCAGGACTATTAGTGTTTGATCTAATGGCCTCGGAGGTTTATCTAAATATACCATTTCTAGCTTATAGCCTATAAGTACGGAGTACTAATTAACATTTCTTGACCAATGTTCCCCCTAATCAAGCACTTTGGTAATTCAAGCTTGTAGTATATTGGTCCAACTCCATTCAAACATTAGCTTTATCGGTACGTGCGGGTCGATCTCGTGAAACGTGTTAACTATTTAGAAATGGGGAGGGAGCGTGTACGTAGGTAGGCGCTCGTGGGGTTTTGGGAGAAGGCGAGGGGGATCTGGATTTGGTTGGGGAAATCAAAGGGGATGTATGTTGTTTGCCCTAACCAAGAGCAAAAAAGCTAATGTAATTAACTTGGATCCACGCACGATCCATCGGCTTTCGCCGTACGTTGAACGCTTCATGGCTTTGCCCAGCCTATAGGATCGAGTTAGGACACCCATGCATGCATGATACGTTGGCAGGTTATTATACACTTGCTGCGTGTCCGTGGTTGACCGGTAGGCTCCGCGGCACTCATGGCTGACCCGTGAATATTCTTCTTGTCCTCTCTGTTACGCTCGTCTGCTCTGTCCAGTAATCATGCTACACCAGCCCAACCTGTGTATATATTATTCATGATGTTCATCACCTGAGTACAACACAAAATTGTACTCGTAGTATTCATACGTACTCCCTCCGTAAAAAAATAAGTGTCTTATTTTTGTCTAGATACAGATGTATTTTGATATATTTTAGCTCTAGATACATCTGTATCTCCCTTACTTTAGCACGGAGGGAGTAGCAAATAGAGCGACGCATTCCGATATTACTAGTGCTCTCTCCTTCAATAATATAAAAACATATATCTTTTGTGCATTCACTCATTTTAGTTAGTATTAGTCTATCTTTAATGTGTAGATTCACTCATTTTGGTGTGTATCTAGGTCACTATGAAATGTTTAAATGGTCTCATAATAGCTTTGAACAGAGGGAGTATTGGTTTCTGTGGCAAAAGTTGGACATGCTCTTGATTGGCTTGGAGAAGCATTTACGTTACTCTACCTACGGTGGTTTGATTTGGCTTCTTACATATACCTGTTGGCAACCTGCTAGTCCTTAGACGTAACTCCATTGTTTGCTCTAAAACGTATAAGGATATGGCCAGTGATTTCTGCTGCTCGATCTACCTACCATGATTTGGCTTCTTCCACACTTTTTGGCAACCTTGTCCTGGGCGTAACTCCATTGTTTGCTCTAAAATGTATAAGGGGGGTGGTCAGTGACGGCACGTATGAATGTCTAGTCAAAATTAGCATGTGGGTTGGCGACACCGTGAAAGCAACGCCATTATATTTTAGCATGTGGGCGCGCACAATTTTTCTCTGTTTCTGTAGGGCGGATTCAAACATTATTAGCTAGGAGTACATCTTGGCTAGCTACCAGTCTTTGTGTGCTGGTTGGGTTTTCGTTGAGTACATTTGTACAGTATACTACTAAGTCTGATCATCATCAAAGTTTTCTGCTGAGTACATTTGTGCAGCTGGCTGGCTGGCTAGGTTATGTTTGCTGGTGTACGCTGTAGCTGCACGTAGGAATAGTACGTGTAGCTAGCTAGCTATCTAGCTAGGGTGGCGTACGTCTACTTGACCAACACCTTTGAACAAAAAAAAAAAAAAATTCATGCTCGCTATGCTCGGACAGCGGCAGCAGTCTATACTACTGACTGAGTACAGTAGACACATCAAAGTTGTTCTTCTGCAGCCATGCATAAGGCTGACAGGTTGCATTATGGATTAGCAGCTCTCGAGTACTAACAATCCATCCATCCATCGTTTACTACAGGGCAGAGATCCCTTTTCCCCTCCTGGGTTTGCGGACAGGTGATCATGATTCATGAGCGGCAGCAGCAATCAAGATACCGATCGATGGGTATGTGGTCAAATTACTACAAGCTAGCTACGCATGCCCTAATTGATTCGGACTGGTAGCCATAGATGCATGTCGTCCTCGATCCATCGATCGTGACTGTCTGGAGGGGAGGAGTAGATGGATGGTGAGTGTGATTTGACAAACAAATGATGCATCCCTCAGCTCTCGATCACGAATGGACATTGCTCCCCGTTTGGCAGAAAAAGGAAATGCTTCTGGTTTCTTGCATGCCAGAGGAACATATGGTGGAGAATTTAATTTTTTCTTGAAGAAAATGACATCGGAAAATGCTAGAAAATGAATTCAGTTCCCTCGAAACAAGAAAGGAAACTACATTAGTTGTGCACATAACTTTATTTCCAAAAAGGGGCAGCCCGGGCCTCTTCATCAATTGATGCATATGCATATGACTAGCCTACCATAGCACTGCCCAGAGAGTGGGGGAAGAAGACAAACTAGTACTAACATTTTGAATCGCCATGACAATGGATCGATGCTCATGAACAAGCCATGATGTTTGCGTCGAATCTGAGGCAAAAAGGAAAGGCTGAAAAGAGGAGGATGCATGGCAACTGATGTAGTGTGTGTTGGAGCCTTGGAGCTGGGATGGCGGCCTATATTCGTGATCGAGTACTAGCAGGTAGCCCTAGGATGCTAGCTAACTAGCTGGATCAGCTGATTCACTTCACTTGCTGTTGTGCTGAATTGGAGCGGGCAGGCAGGTTGGGGCCCTGGACCTGAACAAAGCGCGCCCCCTCTCCTCTATACCCTTCTCACTTTTTTCACAACTTTTTTCACGGCGCCAAGTTGTAAAGGGTGAAGAGACATGCATGGAAACTGCAAAGTTGCCTCGCTTTTACAAACCGCAACTTTTGGCAGGATCTTCCCTAGTTACTTTCATCTACGTGCTCTTGTTCGTAGCAGCTCAGAGCATCCCCACTCTGGCGCTCCCCACGCCCAAATCCGGACGAAACTACCGCCGGATTGGACGAAATTAAGTCGTGGGGAGTACCATATTTCCAGTCGTCCACCCGGAGTTTGGCGGATAGAGTTTAAATTCAAACAAATCGCCGTCCCGCGCTACAAGTACGGGCAGTTGATCGGCAAAAGGAGCAAAAGGATCAGCCACGGATCGGCGATCGGAGGGAAATTACACGGAGACGGGCTCGTCGGCAGTCCCGGCCGGCACGGCGGTGTCCGACGGACCGAGTTCCTCACACGCCGTGGCCGAAGCGGCTGCGGCGGGCGACGATGAAGCAGCGGCGGTGGACATCGAAGCAGCCGCGAGTCGACGAGGTAGATGGTGAGGTAGACGAGGTAGGAGCCGGCGGAGACGACGTAGTGGCTCGGAGGATGTCGTTGCGGTGGCCCTGGTACCAATTCCTCGTCTCCTCGTCCATCGGTTCCATGTCGCCGCCGCCCATGAGGAACGCCAAGTCCGTGTTCCTCTTCTTCGCCGCCACCGTCGTCTTCGGCAGGGCGATCCGGGCGCCTTGGTTGGCGAGCATCTCCCGCCACCTGCCGTCGAACTTGTCGTTCCTCCCGTCGGCGTGCGATCTCAAGTCGGCCCAGCACTTGTCGATCGACGCCCGCATCCTGTCGGCGGGATTGTCCGTCCATTTGAGCTCTTTCTCGCTTCTTCGGCCGAGCTCGGGCGCCCTTCCGCCGCGCAAGCCGGCGGAGCGTCGGGGTTGTACTCGCTCGGTCTTGCTTTTCGAGAGGGACGTGCGAACTTCCTTCCACTTCTCGCACTTCTCGAGGCGGGCGTAGACGTTGAGGAACTTGAACTGCAGGCCGGTGTCGTCCGTGTACATGTCCAAAGCTCGGCGCAGGCTGGGAAAAAGAGCACGGCGATACGGGTCAGCTAACGACGATGTACCTCGGTGGTGTAGGGCCGGCGGATCATACCCTTTGCTCCAAGTCGTGGCCGCTGATCGGCCGTTTGTCGATCTCCTCCTGTACGCCGTGCCATTTGCTGCACGCCGTCCGCATGATCCCCCAATGGGTGGCCATTGCCTTGTCTCCCCGGTACACGTTCATGTTCGTCTTGTTGAAGTAGGGATCGACGAGCTTGCGTTCCTCGTACGCCTGCCTCACTCGAAACCAGTATGTGTCGAACGACTGATTGGCCCCGATTATGCCGTTCGTGGACACGGTCATCCAAACTTCGGCGAGGCACTCCTCTTCCTTCGGCGTCCATTTGATACGCGGTTCGGCAGGTGGCGAGTCCTTCTTCCTCTTCTTCTTCCCCTTCGACAGGTTGGCGGCGGCTTCAGTTGGCTCTTCTTCTTCCTCGCCTTCTTCTTCGACGGCTTGGCTTCCGTCGGCAACATCCTCCGATGCTCGTTGCGCGCCGCCACAGCTGCCGTCGCCCTCGTCTCCTCTTGCGTGAAGAACCCCGGGCACGCAGCGGCGGCGGTCATGAAGAACCCCGGGCTCGCAGCGGCGGCGGCGGAGCCGGAGGTGATCATCTCGTGGATCTCCTCTTCGTTCGGCGCCGCCATCGCACCGAACGCGAGCAGCCCTCGTCGCAGGGCCGGCGAGGTGCCCTCGAACAGGCCGCCGCCGCCGACGTCAAGCTCGGGCGGCGACGGTGTGGGCTTGGACGGTTGGACGTAGGCGCCCTCTTGGAACACGGCAGTCGGCGACGGCGAGTACAGCGAAGGCGAGAAGGAAGACGGGGAACTTGTTGTACCTTGCGTCGGCCATTGGCCGGGAACACGCCGCCGCTATAGGCCATGCTGATTAACCTCAATTGTTCGTCTTGGGCCGCCTCCGCCGACCTCTTGGCGGCGGCTCTTTTCACCCTCTCCGCCCGGCGCTTGTTTCCACGTCGCGCCGTTTCTCGTCCGCCGCCCACTCGGCGTTCGACATGCCCGGCGGCTTCGTCTTCTTCTTCCGCATCTTCCTCGCCGGCGCCTTCGGCGGCATTGTGGTGGACGAGAAGACGAGGAGGAGAGTGGTGGTGGACGAGAAGACGCCGCCAGGAACTGGAGCCGGAAGACGAGGAGATTGGGGGATTTCGGCGGGAGAGAATGGGGATATGCAAGCAAATTGGAGGGAATGGGGATATGCAAGCAAATTGGAGGGAAAATCACAGGCTTTGGTTTTCCCGTCGCCGACTACGCGGGTCCACACGCCGTTTCGCGCCAAAATCTTTCGTCCGGAGTCCCCGAGCGCGCCCCGGGGGGCCGGGGGTGGCGTGGGCTCGCCGGATGGATTAAGGGCCAAATCCGGACGAAAACGAGGAACCGGGGGCGCGACTGGGCCGAATTTCGCCGTCCGGATGGAAAAAACGTCGCTCGGGGGCCTCGTCGGGGGGACGAGTGGAGATGCTCTCAGCAGCCGTGCCTAATTGCTGCCTACGTTGGTTTCTTTCTCGAGACGAGCAAGGAATATGCTCTATGTTGCCCAAAAGGGAAACGTAAATCAATCGCCACAGTTTTTCTCTCCTCTTTGTCCATGTTTTTCTGAGCACAATTTTCTATCTTCCTGTTTTTAGATGCGTAGCCAATACGAGCAAGGAACCATCTCTCGAAGCTAAAGAGAAATGTTCCCACGCGAACAAATGTAGAGGGAGAGAGAGGGGAATGAGCTTTAAGGGAGCTACAAGAGAAAGAGGGAGGCCCCGGGCACTGACATGGAATTGATGGTGTTTGTTTGATCCAATTGATCGTGGCCTATTTCGAGTGATTTTCCCTCTACGTCTGCACACCTCCACAGTAGTATAATGTACGTGTCTAGTCACTTTACAAGGAAATGGAGAAAAAGGCAAGAGCTATCATTGGACGGTAGGTGTTACAAATTTACAAGCAAGCACAATCCCTTGAAATAACTAGAGTAATCACAACTCGGTGTATAAATATATAGGATAATTTCCGCATCGTATTCGTTTCTGAATCTGTTAAAAAAAAGTCCATATACGGTTTGAACGAATCTGACAGACAAGGATATCTGATTCTAAACTTGACACCGGATGTAGAGTCCAAACTTATATGATACTAGGCTATTAAAGCACTCGCCAGTATTATCCTAACACTTGTGTTTGGCTTATTGCATCCACATGAACATACTTTGTTCATGTGGTTCCTTCAGCGCAAAGTCTTTCTCACAAAGGATAGTCCGGCAAGAGGAATTGGCATGGTAGCAAGACTAGTTGTTTTGTGATAATAAAATTGTAAGCTGGTGTATTATTGTGGCATCTTCATGTGTTATTACCTTTCGATGGTTGATAATAAAATAAGAATGCCATATAGATTATATCAATGGAGAGTTTGGCGTACTTCCCCTTTTCGAAAAAAGTGGCACCAACGTGCCTACTAGTGTCCCTCCATGTGTAGTAGTTTGCTTCGACTGCCGTCGTCCCTCACGGCCATCTCCAGTACCTCATCCGCAGTGAACGGTGGCGGCCGCGTAGAGAGGGCTTGCACCTGGCGACGTACTTCTCCCTGGACTCCATCATGAACTTCCTCTCGCACTACTAGAAAAAAAGGATATTAGTGGTGCACCTTACCAGTGGCGCACCGTGCGCCACTACTATCGCACCACTGGTATCTGGCTTACCAGTGGCGGACCATGTGGTGCACCACTGCTAAAAACACTAGGTGCGCCACTAGTAAGTAAGTAGGTGCGCCACTGCTAAATTTTTGCAATCTGGATCTTGCACATTTTTTCGAATTTTTTTGCTCATTTTGTTGTCTGAATTATTTGCATTTTCCATGTTCATGCTAATGCTCATAACCTAGTAGTTGGCCGGAGGAGGGAGATGTTGGAGGAGAGAGGGAGGAGAGGAGAGGATGTAGGAGAGAGGGGGAGTGGGGAGGATGGAGGAGAGAGGGAGGAGAGGATGGAGGTGCGCTGGAGAATTTGAAGGAGAGGAGAGGAGGAGGAGGAGAGAAAGAGGATTGTGTGGGAGGAGGGAGGTGGGTGGGTGATGGATAAGGGTAGGTCGCCGACCATCCAATTCAAATTTCGAGGGAGGGAAGTTAGTAGTGGTGCACCCATGAGTTGGTGCGCTATTGCTAAAAAAAATTGGAGGGCTGTTTCAAATTTCGTAGGCAGGAAGACTAGTAGTGATGAAAAAAGTCTTGTTTCTTTTTTAATTTTTGACTTTGGGGATGTAAAATTTTCTGTAGATATATTTTCATATAAAACAATGTTTTGATCCGAGGTCGTATGTAGCTAGAAAAGTCGTTTCACTGAAACATGATGTCATTTTGCATAATATATCAAAATTCATGTTTGTTAATTTTCAATTAAAATTAGATGACATAACACATGGTCATCTCGAACGATTTTTTTTTGAATTTTCTAACATTTTATTTTATTTTGTTAACTAAAAAGTTGATTCGTGGGGTCGGGGGTGTGCCACTGGTAAGTGGTGCCCAATATTCCCCCCCCCCCCCCCCCCCCCCTCCCCTACATGGTGCATCACTTATGGCTAGGCCTTTTTCTAGTAGTGTCGCGGTCGCTCCTAGGGCAGGCCATGGACTCGGGACAGAGCTCCACGACCTTCTCCGGCATGGTGGGCTTGTAGCGTAGCAACGCGGCGTACTGGGTGAGCACATGCAACATGTACTTGTAGACGAGAAATATGTCCATCTTCCATCTCGCAAAGCCGCTGCCTTCCTGATCCATGCACCACGCCTGCCCCGGGTGGGCGTTGCCTAAGTCGACGGTGAGCTTGATGGCGTGGCACTTGTTGGCGAGGTCGACGGATTCGTAGTGTTTTCCAGCGATGAGCCCCCGCGAGACGAAGTCCTTGTGGGGTGTGTCAAGGGCGAGTCGCATGCGAGGATATACTCCTCGCTCACTGGCCACGCTCTCCCAGATCTTGTACCTGTATCGGCACTGCATAATCCCTTGCAATAATTTACAAGCAAGCACAATCCCTTGAAATAATTAGAGTATCACAACATTTGACAATCAATACATAGGATATACTACCAGTAATTACGTGAGAAGGCGATTGGGAGGAGATGAAGTAAAACTCATATAGGGTTTACGTCCACCTAGCCGGCGACCACGTTAGTCCGCTCCATCTTTGGTGGCCTTACAGCCTTAAAGGCGTGGGGGACCACATCCCCTTATCGGCTGGAGGTTTTCCGTTTTTTTGTTTGGATTGTTTTCAGTATTTTTTTTTCGAGATGGTCAGGGCGGTAGCTATATCCTGAAGTCGGAATAAGATACTCCCCGTCCTATCCTTGCTCCGGTGATGCCTCTAGTGCCGGTGGAAGTCGCATGAAGTCATGTGTACAGCGGATCTCTTAGGATTCAACCGGTTTTCATGTTTATCGGTGTGATTTCAAGTTAGTCTCTTCCGATCTACAACTGTCATTATTGGCTATGTTGCTGCTTCAGTGTGCTAGTCCTTTAGAGTCTTAGCATGACAGTTGTCCACTAAAGCAAGCTCTACTACCACAATCTTTACTTGGCTCCGGTGATGGAGGGGCCAGGATGGCCACACACTTTCAACTTATGCCAGTGTTTGTAGTTGTTGCTTTGTGATCCAATGGCATATTTGTCATTTTAATTATTTTTAAGCTGTTTGTACTGTTGTTGATGATTATTAATTGATCCACAGAATTTTCACAAAAAAAGTAATAATAAGACATAGCATATACTATGTAGCCAAGAACAAAAATACATGCTAAAATACGCAGATCAGAATTTTCTATGAATATTGTCCTCTCTAATCAAATGAACAAGACAATGATGGCTAATCAGATAGAGTACTAAAACCAAAATATATTCTATGAATGTTGTCCTCTCTATACACAAAGCGACACAGCTGTGACGCTGATTTTTTTTGTAGGCAAAGCTCTGACGCTGAAATGGTAATTAAGAGCTCATGTATTCCGATCAAAGAGATCCGGAATCTCCAAACGGCTCCTCGCGTGAGGCAGCTGGCTTGGTGCAGCTGCGTGCTGAGTTGCCATTAGAAGGTGCAACCGGCGAGCAAGCGTGATAGAAGGTCCAACGACTTTCGTAGTGGAGAACTGGAGATCATGTCGCTGAAAATCATCTCGGAGATCAGCACTGCAACAGCCATCCATTCGAAGCAGGAAAGGAGGAATTAAACAAAGGATGGGTCTATTGAAATTGCCGGCTATATTGAAATACAATCACCAACCAATCTGGCTATGCTTTCTATTGTTCTACAAGGTCTCAAATTGTCCAGCTCAACCACAACTTGTATTAAATGGGTAGTAAGCCGAAGCTAAGTACAACCATACTTATAAAGACATCAACTATGGGGACAACAAAGTAGTACTTACTTAAGCAAACTTATGATATTAGATTCACCTCAAACCAAATGATTTCTTTATATGTCATTGCACAGTACATTTCTTTCTTTGTGTCTTAGGCTCTTAGCAACTGGAGATAAAAAGCTACATGGGTCTAGAAGTCTAATGATCGCGAAATATATATTCAGTCACAAAAAACTAATGACTGTTATGTTCCACTCTACTGCCCATTTCAGATTTCTGCCATCGATGTTGTTATAGGAAATAACAATCAAGTCTTTGAAGACAATCAACGCCCTACAGGAAATACACAAGCAAAAAATAATCAATCAACTGACCTACATCATGTTACTACAAATTAAATGTACTAAATACCATACAGTATATGCTAGTTTACCTTGTAAATATGTCTTAGGCTCCTTTCGGTTGTCAGGCCTTCGTCCCAACAGGGATGTAATCAGCCTGGGGTGTGAGTGGAACCGGTGCCTCACTCTAATCCCCGACAGCTGCAAACCCGAATTCCCCTCCACAAGGCTGATGTTTTCTGTCTGTTCGGTTATGTAGCAGCAAAACAAGGTTGCTGGATTTAGAAATTGCTGCACAACAACAACAACAACAACAACAACAACAACAACAACAACAACAAGGCCAGAATAGAATATTCGGCGAACTAACATTAAAAAGATGGATGATAATCATCTCGAAAATACTACTGATATTAATAAAATATTAGGAATAAATACAATAATATTATCAGAATAACACCAATAAATTACAAGGCTTGCATAGTTTCTGCATAAAGTAACAAGGAGTCTTTGGGGCAAAATATTTCTGCTATTTGAGTAACAGTCAACAACTCCAGGCATTAAATAAAACAAAGCTCATCCAATGAAACAATAGGATTTCAACAATAGCTTAGAAGTTATTGACGACAAACACATGAGAAATCTGCATCTAGGGCCTCCTTGTGCGAGACAGTAGTATAACCTGAATAACCAAATTAATTTGGTCAGTCCACTTGGACAACTACTCTTAGCAATGTACCGAAAGTTATCATGGCCTTAGCACATGGAGAAATTACCAAATTAGCTTGGATATTATGATTCAAATTTCACAATAGTTGGAATAATTAGATACTGGGGTGCAGAAACATACTCCAAGTCCATGCATGTCAAAGGTCACACAAGTATAAGCTTATTAGACTAAACAAAAGGGTCATAATTTTGAGAAATTTCTCATATCTTTTACTTGAATGATGCAGTTTAGTCTACTGAGGTCTCCACTTCAGATCCATCAAAAGCTTATGCCCTACCACATTCTACCACTGACCACTTTAATTATGACTCGGTCATAGCTGAAGCCCTTTCAGTTTCGTAGTACATAAGCATAAGCACCTCATATGGACCTTACCAACATAGTCGAGATGATGACGACCAACCACGGTTGAGATCAACCATGCATGAAAAGATCAATCAGAAATGATATTAACCGCAAATGCCAAGTACGAATAAACGTATATGTCCATTGGCACTGAAACTAACTCAGGTTATTTCATGGTTTGGGATGGAAATGCTTGCGAAGACATAACATTGTACAAGAAGCCATCATGAGAACTTGCAGAATTCAAATTAGGATTCACCAATGTACTGCTTGCTTAGTAAACAAGATGGCTGATGCATTACTAAACTAACTACTATGGTGGTACTGAGCCTAACTCAAATTAGAAGTAACCAATGTACTACTAAATTAAGTCAGCTTAACGCACTGGTTGGGAAGAACATTTGTGTACAACCTAAAGAAGCAAAAACAAAATGGGAACCTAACAGTAGACATAAGCATCAGACCAAACAGTTGACAATTACATCAATTATTAGTACTTTGTGCAGTTAGACAAAGAGAGATGGAAATTTCGTTGTTACTGAAACAAAATCAGGTTCTAATTTCATGGTTTGGGAGGTGTATTCTACAGGACTGTGGCACCATTTGTCTTACTGAACTAAGCTCATTTCTTTCCCATATGAATGTGGTCATGAAAGAAAAGAAATGAACCTATACACAACAATATGACAATGTATTGATTCCATATGCAGAAAAACAAGAGAACCAAATCACTTGTAGAATTTGTAGAATTTGCAGAATTTACCTTCACTAGGTTGAGATCCAAGGTTCCAAGGGTCAGGCAAAGGATCCCAGCTTGGCAGCAACTCGTACTCTCCGTTTCTTGCTTGGGCACAGACGCTGTGAAAAAAAATATACAGGTTATACTGCAGCAATCAAATGCAACATTGCATAGCTATGATACATATGAAAATATCACCCAGAATGATTTCATACATGTTTATATCATTGGGACATGCAACACAGTAACTCACTTTTCCTTGTAGTATATCATGCTGTACAAAATACAACTACAGGCAAGGATTGGATGTTCAAACAATCTCTCACGCTCAAGCAGCCTTATTCACATGAATCGATGTTCGTCAGCAGCATTAACAATGCAATCTTAGAAACAGGGGATGAAAGTAGAGCATGATGCTACAGTTATACCTCTCACGAATCAGCACACGTTTGGTCTTACAACGCATACAGATAAATAAAATTAAATCATGTAGAAAAGAACTTGTATCTCCAGGTAAAGGAGGCATGGCAACGCGATAGTATCATCAACGGTAGACGGACAATCTGTTATCCTGGAGGAACAAGAACATTCCAATGGCAACCTCGCGCTGATTTCTGTTCATGGACAGCATACCCAGGGACTAAAGGTCAGCTGCCACCAGCCAGAGGAGATCGAGCTAGACCCAGACAGACGTACACGGAAGAGGTACATGATGGAGGCAAGCCACCAAGAACTGAAGCCGCCCGCAGCTCCTCAATCGTCTCGATCCAGAGCGAGAACCCTAAACCTAGAGAGGGGGAAGGGGGCGGTGGGAGCCTGGGAGGACGAACAGCTTACCAGCGGCAGGATTCCGTCGTGGGCGAGGGACGATGGAGATGCGGAGGACCCGTCACTGCTGCCACCGGGACGCCAAGGTCGCCTCCTAGTCGCGCCGCCGCGAGTTTCTGTCGCTCAGCTCGGGATTTCTTCCACAGGTTGGGAGACGATGATTGGATCCACCGTGGAATGAGTGGGTTCAGAGGGGTTTGGGCGGGATGAGTTCCCGGTCGAGCGTAACCGAATGCGTGGTTGCAGTTGAACCAGGATTAAATCTCGCCCGAGCTGATCCGCGCGGGTTGACGCGGAATGTGCCGCGTTTCCGGCCAGGTGGGGCTAACCCGACGGAGCCTTAGCCTAGCCTCCTCAGCAACCACCTACAAGAGGGGGAAAACATGTCATTAAAAATAAAGCAACAAAATTTAGAATGCTTGCCATGTCAAATCACTATACATTGTCATCAGAGTCACTCCAGTCTACATGTTCTATGTGGCAGTCTGGGAGATATACGTTCAAGTGACCGCCGGCGTAGGCATTAGCATTGTCAGGGTGCTCCTGCTCAGCACCTCCATTTTTTGTGCAACCATACCAGTGACCTTTATATTTTAGGGAAAAAGAGAGGTGTTTGTCAGTTAAATATATCAAATAGCCGATAATGAAAACGTAACAATAACTGAATACCCCCTCTTTCCCAAAATAGGATGCATATAGTTTTTGGTCAAAGTCAAACTTCCGAAGTTTGACTAACTACATGCAAAAAAATATAAGCATCTACAATAACAAATGCACATAATATGAATTATAATTCACGATGGTTCTAACAATTAATATTGGTTCGAGATTATAAATGTTGACGTTTCTATATAGTTAGTCAAACTTTAAAAAGTTTTTGACTTTGACCAAAAACTATATGCATCTTATTTTGGGGAGGGACGAGGGAGTATTTATAAAGTCATTACACATGACTGCACGAAGCAATTTGAGATATTACAAATTAATGGTCAAAGATAATGGAGATAAAGGGAAACATGATTATATGACTCAATAGGCAAACAGAACAGGTCAACATGGTAAACAGCATATAGTGCAGTCAGAAACACATTTACAGAGATATCTAACAGAAAAGTTCTAGTAGTGTGACCACCCAGACTGTATTTCAGCAGCACTTGATCTAAGAGAAGATACAGTACCTTTATCAACATCGATGCGTAAGTGTGAGTCCAACAAAGAATAGATTGTCCAGTTGCTCTAATAGAATAGATTGTCCACGCCAGAGTCAAAATCACCGGCACCTTTAATCTATGCACTGAAATTCCAATGATAATAGCATCAACTCTTCTTATAAATGGTATTACATCTCTCAGAAATAAATTGGTAATGCAGAGCATCTTTGAGTTCATGTGCCAGATCCTAAAACAAGGAGAATTTTCTGGATAATTGTTACATGAATGAATAAGATAATAGCAAGACACAATGCCACAACGGAACAGGGATGGAGAGCAAGAGAGCAGACCCCCAAAATATTGTGATTGTCATTATACTTTTCCACCAAAATCTTGAACCAATAGGCGCATCCGTTTTCCCAATTGCTTCCAACTTTGATATTTCTTCCTCGTGCCATCAAGCCCATGAAGAGATTTTCGTATAGCCATATCCACTAGAGAAACCCCATCTTGGTTGCACCTAATTTATAACAGAGAATTCTAAATGCTTAGTAGATTGCACTTTCTCAAAAGTGAGGAGTGCAAAGTGATTCCAAGTAATATGTCAAATGTTATCAGCCTTTCATTGGGTTATAGTGAAAAGTTTGCAGGCAAGGCTGTTGAAAGAAAAGAACCAAACAGCTCCTGAGTTGACGCTTGATCGAGATGGTCCATGGAAACAAGTAACACAAAGATAAAGCAGAACTGAACAGCTATCAATGCCTATATGTTCTCAATGGATAATTATACTTCTATTTTAGATTTTAAAAATCCATTTTGAAATCCCCAACTTAGCGTACTCTTATACCATACTGTTTTGAATGGATAATGGAGCTTACTGCTCTGGCTATCAACTCTTTCACAAATGAAGTTACAAAAAATAAATGCTTCCTCAACTTTATGTGGATCCGGAATGGCAGAACAGGAAGTTAAGTCGAACTATGATTATATTGCAACTACATAGCCCTGTTTGTGCCCACAAAACGAGCTAAATTAACAAAAAAAACTTGATCTAGATAGAAGTTCAGAAGCGTTACATTTTTGGGTGCAGACGGTCATGAAGATGGCAACAATATAGCCTCGTTAGCTTCCTGGCAAGCTCTCTTTGAATGGGTCGACCAGATGAGGATATATCGGGGTGGAACAGTCCCTCAAGGTCAACCCTGATGTGAAATTCAAACCCCAATCAGGGGCCGCCCGGGCCTAAAGGCATGACGATGAAATGCAGCTTCTTGTCCCGATGGCGCGGCGACCGCGGTGGTGTCATGAGCCGGTGCCGCTGCTCTTCGAGACGTCGACAATTGCACAGCATTGTCTTGCGTGGGCGGCGGCCTGTCTTGGGTGGAGGCTAGGGTTTCTTTGCTTCGGTCGGATTTTGGGTGGAAGGGGAAAGCGAAAAAAAATAGACGGTCCAGTTGTTTGTGATGTTGTCAAATAAAATACATCGATTGGACATGCCACAAAGCGCTCGTGGCCTAATGGACAAGGCATTTGACTTCTAATCAAAGGATTGTGGGTTCGAGTCCCACCGAGCGTGAGCCTTTTTTTCTCTTCCTATCTTCTTCTTTTTTTGCTTATTTACTGGCCATCCACTTGACTTGCTTCGATTGGATATGTTGTACTCCCTCCGTCCATAAATAGATACCAAAGGTTTATTTAAATTTAGATGTATCTATACACTAAATCGTGACTAGATACATTTAAATTTAGATAAACTTATGTCATCTATTTATGGACAGAGGTAGTATCAAATTTCGTGGAATTCCGATTGAATACCAAATTTCGTGGAATTCCGATTGGATACGTTGTACCAAATTTCGTGGAATTCTTCATATATGGCTAAATTTATGGTTCATTTTCAACATTGTCCACACCCAAGATTTATGGAGCGCATGTGCAAGTGTGTAACCCAAGCGCCCAATGTTCTCCTAACTCGTCCTCCACGACACTACTAGGAAACAAGCTATTGCCGGCATACCTATTTGGCTTATTGCTGGCGCACTAGAGCCCGCCGGTGGTAACGTCTTATCGTCGGCGCACCAGATTTCCGCCGGTCGGAATAGGCCGGCGGTAACGTCTTATCGTCGGCGCACCATCTGGTGCGCCGGTAGTAACTTGATTTGTTACCAGCGCACCAGCCTAGTGCGTCGGCGGTATATTTTCCAGGATTCAAAAAAAAGGTCGATCTAGATCTAGATCGACTTTAGTGGGAGATGCATGGTCGTGGTCATCTGCGTGGTCGTGGGAATCATCGTTGAAGGCCAGAGAGTAGGTGGTCGCGTAGAAGCTCGCCGGAGTGACAGGAGGTGGTCGTGGAGAAGCTCGCCGGAGGGTGGTCGCCGGAGTGAGAGGAGCTTCTTTGCCAATGAGTACCTTGAGGAGGTGCTCGCTGGAAGGAGGGATATGAAGGAGTAGGGAGGAGGAAGAGAGGAGGAGAAGAGGAGGAGGAGGAGGAGAAAAAGGAAATGAGGACGAGGAGAAGAAAAGGAGGGAGGAAGAGAGGAGGAGGAGAAGTAAAAAGAAGAGGGGAGAAGAGAGAGAGAGAATGTCGAGCCGTTGTTGGCATATATATCCTAGCTAGGTTACCGCCGGCGCACTAGATATGATGGTGCGTCGGGGGTATTTTTTGCAACTTTTTCTAAAACCTGAAAAAACTTTGTTTTCCTTTTCAAATTTGAGGAATCTAAAAATTCTCTAAATGTCTAGAGGGAGTTGAAATCGAATGTAAAATTTTGCGTAGATACATCTTGATATAAAAAATGTTTTTCATCAGAGGTCGTATGTAACCAGAAATCTCAATTTACCGAAACATCATGCCATTTTGCAACAAAAAAGTCAAAATTCATAGTTGTTAATTTTGCTTAAAACTAGATCATCACATAACACATGGGTATCTAGAAGGATTTTATTTTTTAAATTTTCTATCATTTTCTTTTATTTTTCAAAACTAAAAAGGCGTTCCATGGTGTGTGTGGAGGGAAAATGGAAAATGTTGATGCGCTAGCGGTAAGTGGGCTCGGATTTTTGGTCTGGCCCGAACCTGTTTGAACCTTATCTCCTGCGCGTCCGAAACATGGTGCGCTACCAGCAACATGGACATGTTTGAACCTTATCTTCGGAGGTAAGTGGGCTCGTATTTAGCACCGGCGAGTACCTTTTTTAGCGCGCTGGAAATAGCGTTTGTGGCTATAAGTTATTTCCTAGTAGCTACAGGATCTTTTTTCTCTTCCTATCATTTTTTTTTTGCTTACATGCGAGCTAACCTTTTTTAACTCTCTGTACATATATGCTCGTCCAAACATATGCATCAACTTGCTTCGGTTGGATGTTGTACTAAATTTCGTGGAATTATTCATATAGGGCTAAATTTACCCAAGCGCCCAATGTTCTCCTAGCTCGTCTTCCATGACAGGATCTACTTTCTTTTTTCTTATATGCTAGCTAACCCTTTCTAAATCTTTGTATATACTAGCACTGAACCCGTGCGTTGCTACGGCACCATATTAATCAAACTGATACCTTTGATATTATAATTCCTTTAAAATATGTTTTCGTATCTAGATGAAGTTAAGCAAATTATTTCATGTCAGAGAAAGTATTTTAAATCTGTATGTCAGTCGAAACCAAATGACATGGAGTTCTTGATCGACCTATGTTTTGTACCATGCAATGGAGAAATTCATACGGCATCAATTTGAAACATTTAATAGTGAAAATCATACGGTAATTTAATTAAAATAATAGTAAAAATCATGTGAAAACTATTTAATAATTGATAGACTGTATTGATTTGCTTCTATTGCATAGTTTTCACGGGCATTAAAAAATGGCCTGAAATAACGTATATGTCAGAGAAAGTATTTTAAATCTGTATGTGAATCGAAACCAAATGACATGGAGTTCTTGATCGACCTATGTGTTTGTACCATGCAATGGAGAAATTCATACGGCATCAATTTGAAACATTTAATAGTGAAAATCATACGGTAATTTAATTAAAATAATAGTAAAAAAAATCATGTGAAAACTATTTAATACTTGATAGACCGTATTGATTTGCTTCTATTGCATAGTTTTCACGCACATTAAAAAATGGCCTGAAATAGCGTATTTTTTATTCTAAATAATATAGCATATTGTTAGGATTAATTTTCTGTAAAAATGAATTTATGTGAAGTGTTTAGTTTGTTAGGTACGTATATCATGCTAAACAAGGCTAAATTTTTGTCACACTTATTCTCACGGCTGTTCTTTCTATTCTTTTAGACTTTGCTTTCTTTTCTCGTTTGTTGCATCCGAGCCGCCGGATCCGTAGTTCCGTATACACATGAAGCAAGCCTGGCTCTACCCAAATAAGCAGAGCATGCAAATCTTCTTTTACGCTGGATTTGGAGCCATAAGCAACAATAACTGCGAAGAAGCTGGGGCACGTGTGCGGTTGAGGCTGGCCGACTTGACGGAGGACATGATCTCCGCCGCCGTGGCGCTGTGAGAGAAGGCCACTGCTGCTTGGGGTGCTGATCTCCGGAAGCTGAGATTACGACGACAGCGGATTTCGTCGCCAGTACAGCACCTTGGCGGATGGGTCATTGAAGCTGATGCTGGCTCCTTGTGAACTGGGCTATGTCTTTAGATTTCAGACTTGGCCGGTCCCTTGTGAACTGGGCTCGATTCTGAACCGGGCTTGATTGTGCTGACTTTCGGTTTTTCCAGCCATGCCAATCGTTCGTGCAAGGTTTACCTACACCTACAAACGCCCGATAGAAATTTAATAGTAAAGAAGATAAAGATATGGTCGTCTAAAAGTACTACTCCACTAATTCGATTGGATATGTTGTCCTAAAATTCGTGCAGTGCGCATCCAGTCACTTCAATTGGATATGTTCTACTAAATTTCGTCGAATTCTTCATATAGCGCTCAATTCACGGTTCATTTTCAACATTTTACACCCCTAAGATTTGATGTGCGCATGTGTAAGTGTCTAACCCAAGCGCCCAATGTTCTCCTAGCTCGTCCTCCGCTAC
>NC_061508.1:233098841-233110548 GCF_022539505.1 Lolium rigidum | reverse complement strand
GGATATTACAATTAATTATATGAATTATAAATCCCTTCTGGTGATATTGCAGTGCCCGGACTTTGGATGGAATGGATCCACCTTCTAAACGCATCGCATGGCCTGCGGATGCATTGGAACTTCAGATTTCCTAATGTCTTGTCCATTGCCTATTCAAGGAGAAACTGCTCAGTGGGAAGTGTCGGTTGATTGGCAGTGTCTATGAACGCTGGAGTACTTGTGTGGTCTAGTGATTTGGTCCAAACACTTTTCATGGCAAGGGAATGTTGCAACTATGTTAGGTTTGTTTCTTAACCATGAAACTTTTCTAGTGTCTGTGTGTTTGTGTTGGTTCCAACTCCCAAATGTTTTGTTGCATGCACGAGTTTTATATTTTGCGTTAAGTGAACCCGTAACTCTGGCAGATAGCTCGATGATGTGATGTGAAATACATGTCGGGGATGCCTTCGCCCGGCGCCGAGCTCTGTTGATTTTGAGCTTTGCAAATTCATCGTGCAAAGTTTTTTTAAAATTCATCATAATAGAGCCAAACGCCAGTTCAGCTTAAATTAGAAGGGAGAAATTCTGACTCAGCTTAAATTAGGAGCCAAATCATTTTGATCAATAACGCAATTAATTCTATCGGTTCATTACATTTCTTTATTACATTCAAAGGTGGTAAGCACAACAAGACACGCCCATACAGACACATGTGTCTGTACGGAAGCAAGGAAGTGGTTCTACGGATGGTCACGTCCCTTCGGCAATAGACACCTGATTAACCATGTAATGATCTAATGACGGTGTTAATGTACAACGCAATTTCTATTGTTCGTAGGTACTTTCTTGAGAATTTTCTGTGTAATCTTGAGAATGCTTTGTTTGAGTAACGGCTCTAAAAACCTAGTGGAAAAAATATATGAAAAGTGGTGTTTGTACGATATGTTGTTAGACTCTTCTAAACCAATAATAAAATAAGGAGGAAAATGGTGCAGCATAAAATGTAGGTTATTGTCTCTTTGCTAAATCTTATGAGAAAATCTTGAAAAGGAAATCCCGTAAACAAGTTTAGAGAACAAGAAATATGTCTTCTATACTTCCATCAAAATTACTCTGGTGGGTAGAATAGTACTCCCTCTATATTAATTTAATATTAATTTAGTAGTGCGTGTACCTAGGTCGCTAATATAAGTTATAATAATATAAACTACATAAAAATACCATTTGAAAATATAACATCAAAAGTTTCTAGTGGTATTTTTTTAATATATACCTAATATTAAATTGGTCAAATGGACAATCTAAGATTACGCGGAAGACCAATAAATCTATACGGAGGAAGTATGACAAACGATCTTTAAAGTTGACAATTTCTCGCCGAAAAAACATACGAAAAAAGGAGGGAAGTGCTATATGATATGTTGTTAAAACTTCATAAAATCTCAGTAGAAGAAATGGGATAAAAATGATACAACACATATGTCTATTTAATAACTTATATGAAAATGCCTCAAACTCACTAGTCAGTTTAGAGCATAATTGATATACCATGCATAATTGATATACCATGTATATATTCCGTAAAACCCGGCCAAGAAAATAGGAGTATGCTTTTGTGTTATATTCCGTAATACCATATACTTTTGTGTTATATAATCTGATTAAAAACCTTGGTGAGAAGTTTGAGAGTAAAATCATAAGAAAAAGTATAATATAATGTTTAAATAATTTATAATATTTTTTGTTGGGAGTGGTGTTTTGATGCTCCCGGTTTTTAAATTTTATTTTAAATACATTTTTAAAATGTTAAAAAGTTCGGACATAAAATTTAATAGGTACATCTCGAAGTTCTGCACGTTTACAAATTGTTCTCACGGAAAACTAACATTTTTACTGTCTCGTGCAAAAAAGACAAATTTTGGTGCAAAAAAATGGCAATGTACGTGATGTATTTTTGTCTTTTTCACACAAGTCATGAAAATTGTTGGTTTTTTGCAAAACTTGATGTACGTACGTAGAATGTCGAAACATAAGCGTGGAAATTTTTGTTCAAATTTTTTTAACATTACAAAATGTTTTTCCGGAGGCCAGGAGCATATGCTCACATGTGCCGAATTGAATTTCTGTTTTTTTTTTGGTATTTACAATTTAGGGCTTAGTGATATTTCTCTTATATAATAGTTGGTTACAATTTATAGTAAAGCATTATCAATTTAATTTGGCTCTCGGATGCATATACTTTCTATATATGCATAGAAACATATTTTTAATTGTAAATTTTTTTTAAAAAAAAGAATTTACAAAAAAATTATATGTACATCTCAACAATCTATATGTATTTGTCAAATGGATTCATGTACATCTCGACAACCTACTATATTTTTTTGAACAAGACAACCTACTATATGCGTTCCTATAAAGGATAGCGTAGAGTTGCACTTGGGCTTCCCCTTTTCGGTTTTTCTCATAAATTAGTGATGGACATCTAAATTAATTTAGGACATAGCTTTGCTTAAACTACCGATAATCTTTTTAATAAAAAGTTATATGGATCGATTGATGGAGGTTAGGCTTTCCGTTTTTGGCTTTTTGTGCATAGATTAGTGGTGATGTAATATAATATACTTCCATTCATGCTTCGTCTAAACAAATAAATTATTATAACACATAGGAATGGAGCAATCTTCACCATTCATGAACACATACAAACCTTTTGGAACTTGTGATGATAAACATATATATCGGTGGAAACAGGTGTACATGTCGGAGACGATCGGTCGGGCGCCTGGAACTTGTGACAAAAGCACAACTAGTCGGTGTGCTGCTTCTTGCACTATTGACCAACATAGAGCATACACTACTAGCCGGCCGGCCGGCTGGCCGGCGGCCACTTTATTTCTAGCTAAGTAGCTCTACATGGTACCAGTACCACGGCGCACGTAGAGCTAGCTACTGGCGCCCCAGCAGACGTCCACCGCCTCCCATCCCCTGCCGCGCCTGCACCCGCGGCTCCTCCGATCCGCCCTTCTTGCCTTCCTCCTTCTCATCGCCCAGCGGCAGCTGCTTCTGCTGCTGCGACGAGGCATCGCCTACGTGACGTGCTCCGGCGAAGAGGTCGACGGGATCGGAGTCGGCAATCTTGCCGCCCTCGAGCGGCGTGCCATTGACGTAGCCGGTCCTGACCATGTCGTCCTCGGTCAGCCTCGCCTGGGCCGTGCCGTGCTTGATCTCCTCCTTGCTCGTCGCCATTACTTGCTGCTTATCGGTCGATGGCTAGCCTATAGCTACGGATGAGCTGACTTACTTCTGCGAGTGTGTATCCTGTTCGGGACTCCGGGTATGCATCACACCCTCTTCGCGGTGCACTGCGGTTTATATATTCAGCGGCGAAGCTTGGAAAGTTTCGCGCGAGAGGACACGCGCGTCGTGACGTGGCTGCATGCATGCCATGCTTGCACGCTCTCGAATCCTCTAAAGCCAGTTCTGGACATTCTACGAGAGAGAGACAAGTGCATACCTTTCCATATAAAAGAATGACATGACCAAAGCAATATATGTAAAGGCGATGGTGTCTTATAGTTTGTTTGGGGAGTGGCGTTTTGGCACCCGGGAGCATATGCTCCCGGTTTTTAAACTTCATTTTAAATGCATTTTTAAAATGTTAAAAAATTTGAACATAAAGTTTAGTGGATACATCTCAAAATTCTACACGTTCACAAAGTGGTTTCACAGAAAATCGACATTTTGAGTGTCATTTGTAAAAAAGACAAATTTTTCTGTAAGAAAAAGTTGTGTACTAGACGTTTTGTTTATCTTTTTCACACAAGTCACAAAAAAGTCGGTTTTTCGCAAGACTTGATGTGCGCACGTAACATGTTGATACGTAAGCGAGAAATTTTTTGTACGAATTTTTTGAACATTTCAAAATATTTTTCCGGTGGCAGGAACATATGCTTCCATGTGCCGAATTGAATTTCCGGTTTGGACGGAGTAACTATTAGTAATGAAACTTACCTGAGTAACTATATAGTAATGAAACTTACATGTTTGCTCATCTTGAAGATCCATGGCATAGAAGAATATGGTAACACATCTGATTGTACAAATGATAAAGAAAAAGTTATTACATATAAAAACAAACAAACAATAAATGTATAATATCTTAAGCAAGCATACATTGGTCACTGTAGAATCATATATATAATACATTTTCGGACCATGTGTAAAAATAGAAGAAACATGATGTAAAAGTCAGAATGTACAATAGAGATAAAGAAAAAATATTATAAGAGAGAAAATATTATTATTATAACTACCTAAATAATTAGGAGATGCTACAAAGTTTCTCAGCAACTTCCTTTTTTGAATGGATAAGGCCTTTTAGAATATGGAGTTTTCATTTCAACGGCGGTGGGTGTACATTACAAGACTAAAAAAAGTTAAAATTACACCGAGGTCCATGAAATTAGCATCAAACACCATAGAAGGGACTTTAGAAATGCGAACAAATTCAAGCTTCTCGTCGACACTGAGCAGCCTCCATGCGCAGCTCCTCATTGACAAACCGGGCTCAGGACCACTTGGTTGAATAGGAGTTTGTGATGTCGCACCGATGTTAGGATTACTAATGCCGATGGATGTCGCTACGACGTCGAGTGCGCATGGGCGTGTAAGTTACATGTACCTATCCTGGTAGGACTAGAATACATCATCGAGTCGGTTCATAGGTTCATACTCATGTAATAGCTAGGTTGTACTCACCATTGTGTAAAGTAATACAAAGAAATCCAAGGCTCGATATGAGTATGTGGCAATCCAATCTGGTTGTTGCTGTGTTGTGCTACCTATCGATCAGCGCTAGCTTGTTTTACATACATCTCGATGGAAGTAGTCGTCTAGTGTGCTTTGGGCGGAAGTACGTTTGGCCAAAAATCTAAACGATTGTTCCTTTTTTTTTGTTAAGTGTCCAGGGTGCATGTGGCTTCCAACAATTGTCCCCCTCATCTTTCAACTAATACGTTTTTCTAATATTTAATTTCTTCA
Organism: Lolium rigidum; assembly: GCF_022539505.1. Classification (NCBI taxonomy): domain Eukaryota; kingdom Viridiplantae; phylum Streptophyta; class Magnoliopsida; order Poales; family Poaceae; genus Lolium; species Lolium rigidum. The sequence goes on along the minus strand of NC_061508.1, from coordinate 233,105,526 downwards.
AATCAACTCTAGCACTAAGAGTGTTCTTGTTCTTGCCGTCAATTTTAAGAAGAGTACCAATGATATTATCATATATATGTTCTTCTCAATATGCATCACATGTAGGTTGTTTGCTAACTTTAGCTTTGACCAATACGGTAGATCATGCAAGCTGACAGTGAGATGCCAGTTTGGTTCACCTATAACTACACGCTTCCGCTTCTTCACTGATGAATTTTTTCCATGTTTGTAATCTTTCACTAACTTGTTATGTACTTCTTTCGGTTCCTTGGTTCCTTTTTCGGCTCAGCTTCTCCACTGAAAAGTTTGCTTCTCCTACACATGTGATCATGTGAGAGGAACCAACGATAACCAATATGTCCAAAAGAAAACTATCAAAGACTCGTCGCAAGGATTCTCATCACAATGCACACATGCATAAAATCCACTTATGCTAAGGCTAGACATACTGGCATATCTAGGATATTCATGAATAGACCACAGGAACGCAACATGCAATTTGAAATCATCTTCTTTGGATACATCATATGTGTTCACACCTCTCCATAGATCCATCATATCTTCATTCAGTGGATGCAGGGATACATGGAATTCCTTCTCTGGTGAATATTTTCCTAGAATTAGCAATGAAAACATGAAATTAGATTGATCTATGCACATCCAGGGTGGAAAATTGTACTAAATGACAAACACAAGCCACATATTGTATGAACTAGTCATATTACCAAAAGAATTGAATCCATATGTGGCAATGCATAGCCTTATGTTACGGGGATCTTCAGCAAACCAACCAAAATCCTTGTCAAAATGCTTATATGTCTTACCATCAGTTGGGTGCATCAAAACTTTTTTCTCAACAACTCGCTTCTCATTGTGCTACCTTATTTGAGTTGACATTTCCTTTGAAATAAAAAAATCTTTGTAAACTTGAAATTATAGGAAATTACCGTATCACCTTGTGATGTACCTTTTTGGTTGTAGTTGGGTCTTGCCATCTTGATAACCCACACTCAGGACAATGTGTTTTGTCCTTATTAGCTCCCCAGAACAATGCACAGTCAAACTTGCAGACATGAATTGTCTCATAACCAAGCCCAACTTCTGAAAGTACATGCTTAGCATCAGCATAATCTTTAGAAAAATCCACCCATGGCAAAGCGGAACATAGCACCTGAAGAAACATATTAAATGTTTTGTTTTTTGCCCTGGTATATGTTTTCACATACAACATCATCATAATGAACGCCAACCTTGTGTAGGTGGTGCATCCATGATGAAGCTCTCTCTTTGCTTTTTTCCAGTAGCTTTGCATTAAAATTTGGTTTACTAGAGCCTTTATTATCAGATTTTCCCAGATCATCTACCGTACTAGATTCATCATCATCATAATTATTTCCATTCTCTTCCTCAAATTCGTCCTCCTCGTCTCTTTCATAATCATCGTGTTCCCCACTTTTACTATTGCTCTCATTATCATGAAATGACTACCCATGATAAACTCATCTAGTATAGGTCATGGCCATACCATTGACATTTATGTGACACTTAACTTCTTTTTGATCATACACATAAATATTCTGGCATTTGTTGCATGGGCACAAAATTGCTTCACCTTCTTTCGTGTGTTCATGCGCAAACTTCATAAAATTATTAACAACTTTCAAGTATAAACCTATGAACGAAGTGGCTTGAGTAATCCAATTTTGATCCATTTCCAACAAATAATTATGGATCATCACATAGTACATCATACCGATAATATAACTATGTTCAATTTCAGAGAACTAGCTAGATCAACTAAATATCAAATATGCTGATAGATATTTTCCTAACCAAATCAAAACGAAACTCGCCGCTGATAAACCACACACCAATGGACGTGCGTCTCCTGACTATGCGGCTTTGCAAGGACATGTAGTCGCATCGACGGTGACCTCTTCTCTCCTCGATGGTGAACGAGATCAGATCAACGATGACCGTGTGATGACACCACAAGAAGTGTGTCAATTCGTTGGGACCCCAAGTGCATAGTGATGTAGCTAGAGAAATTTTCCCCACAAGGGTGACTCAGGATTTATATCAAACTCTCGGGGAACAAAGGTGAAGCTTCTTCCTGTTGGAGATATGTCCAAGAGGTAATAATAAAAGTGTTTATTGTTATATCTTAGTGTTCATGATAAATATTTACATCCCATGCTATAATTTTATTAACCGGAAACATTAATACTTGTGTGTTTTGTAAACATAGAGAAGTCCCTAGTAAGCCTATTGTTAAACTAGCTTGTTGATTAATAGATGATCATGGTTTCATGATCATCAACATTGGATGCTATTAATAACAAGATCATATCATTAGGTGAATGACGTGATGGACATACACCTATAGTAAGTGTAGCATATGATCAAGTCATTTAGTTCTTTGTGCTTCAAGCTTTAATATGCATAGTAACTTAATCCTTCGACCATGAGATCATGTTAATCACCTACACCGGATGGATGCTTTGATGACACCAAACACTACTGTATAAATGGGTTGTTATAAAGGTGGCATTAAGTGTTCATAAAGTATAGGGTTGAGGCACTTGTATCAATAGTGGGATTTGTCCATCCTAATGACAGATAGATATACTGTGGGCCCTCTCGGTGGAATGACATCCAATTAGCTTGCAAGCATGTGAATGGTTCACAACGGATATCATATCATCGTACGAGTAAAGAGTACTTATCGGTAATGAGGTTGAACTAGGTATGGAGATACTGACGATCAAACTTCGGATAAGTACAATATCACGAGACAAAGGGAATTGCTATTTTATGTGAATGGTTCTTCGATCACGAAGTAATCGAATATGTGGGAACTATTATGGATCTCCAGGTCCCGCTATTAGTTATTGATCGGAGAGGAGTCTCGATCATGTCCGCATAGTTCTCGAACCGTAGGGTGACACACTTAAGGTTTGGTGTCGATTTAAGTAGATATGAAATATGGAATGGAGTTCGAATGTTGTTCGGACTCTCGGATGAGATCCAGGACATAACGAGGAGTTCCGGAATGGCCCGGAGAATAATATTCATATATAGGAAGTCACTTTCCAAGTTTGGAAACGATCCGGTGCATTTATGGAATGCGCTAGAATGTTCTAGAACCTTCCAAAAGAAAACACCATGGAAGGTGGAGTCCCAGATGGACTCTGATACGTCCATTTTGCATCACTATTTTATATCATAATTTACTGTTATTCATTGATATATTTCATATTTAGAGATGATACTTATGTTATTTCATCTATTTTGCATGTTTCATGATTATTGGAGAATCGAGCACCGGAGTCAGGATTCTGCTGGAAAAAAGCACCATCAGAATGCAATATTTCGGAAGATCAACAATTGACGGGAATTATACTAAAAATCCTATTTTTCCAGAAGACGGAGGTAGCCAAAAGGGGGAGCCGAGGAGGGCCGCCATGGGCCCCCCTCATAGGCCGGTGCGGGCCCTGCCCTGGCCGCGCCGCCATGTGGGGAGGGGGCCCACAGCCCCCTCTGGCCTCCTCTCCTTCGCGTACTTCTTCGTCCCAAAAACCTAAGCTCCGGGAGGATAGTCGCGAAGAGTCACGGCCGCCGCCGCGGGGCGGAAAACACCGGAGAGAAAGAGCTCTCCGGCAGGCTGAAATCCGCCGGGGAAATTCCCTCCCGGAGGGGGAAATCGACGCCATCGTCACCGTCATCGAGCTGGACATCATCTCCATCATCATCACCATCATCTTCATCATCATCACCGCCATCTCCACTGCTGCACCTCGTCACCGCTGTAACAATTAGGGTTGGATCTTGATTGTTTGATAGGGGAAACTCTCCCGGTATTGATTTCTACTTGTTATTGATGCTATTGAGTGAAACCATTGAACCAAGGTTTATGTTCAGATTGTTATTCATCATCATATCACCTCGATCATGTTCCATACGATGTCTCGTGAGTAGTTCGTTTAGTTCTTGAGGACATGGGTGAAGTCTAAATGTTAGTAGTGAATTATGTTGGTTAGTATTCAATGTTATGATATTTAAGTTGTGGTGTTATTCTTCTAGTGGTGTCATGTGAATGTCGACTACATGATACTTCACCATTTATGGGCCTAGGGGAATACATCTTGTACTCGTTTGCTAATTGCGGGGTTGCCGGAGTGACAGAAACCTAAACCCCGTTGGTATATCGATGCAGGAGGGATAGCAGGATCTCAGAGTTTAAGGCTGTGGTTAGATTTATCTTAATTACTTTCTTGTAGTTGCGGATGCTTGCAAGGGGTATAATCACAAGTATGTATTAGTCCTAGGAAGGGTGCATTAGCATAGGTTCACCCACACAACACTTATCAAAACAATGAAGATTATCAGCTATATGAAGCGAAAGCACTAGACTAAATTCCCGTGTGTCCTTGAGAATGTTTGGTCTTTATAAGTAAACAAACCGGCTTGTCCTTTGTGCTAAAAAGGATTGGGCCACTCGCTGCAATTATTTCTCTCGCACTTTACTTACTTGTACTTTATTCATCTGCTATATTAAAACCCCCTGAATACTTGTCTGTGAGCATTTACAGTGAATCCTTCATCAAAACTGCTTGTTGATGTCTACGGGAGCTTCTATTCTTGTAGACAGTGTTGGGCCTCCAAGAGCAGAGGTTTGTAGAACAGCAGCAAGTTTCCCTTAAGTGGATCACCCAAGGTTTATCGAACTCAGGGAGGAAGAGGTCAAAGATATCCCTCTCATGCAACCCTGCAACCACAAAGCAAGAAGTCTCTTGTGTCCCCAACACACCTAATAGGTGCACTAGTTCGGCGAAGAGATAGTGAAATACGGGTGGTATGAATAAGTGGTAGCAACGGCACCGAGAAAAGTGCTTTGCCCGGGACGAGTAAACAAGCGAGTAGTAACGCAGCGAGTAGTAACGCGGTAAAACGGTAAACAAGCAGCGATAGCGATATCTAGGAACAAGGCCTAGGGATTAGACTTTCACTAGTGGACACTCTCAACATTGATCACATAACGAGAATAGATAAATGCATACTCTACACTTTTGTTGGATGATGAACACATTGCGTAGGATTACACGAACCCTCAATGCCGGAGTTAACAAGCTCCACAATAATGCTCATATTTTAGTAACCTTTAGTGTAAGATAGATCAAAAGACTAAACCAAGTACTAGCATAGCATGCACACTGTCACCTTCATGCATATGTAGGAGGAATAGATCACATCAATATTATCATAGCAATAGTTAACTTCGCAATCTACAATAGATCATGATCATAGCATAAACCAAGTACTAACACGGTGCACACACTGTCACCTTTGCACACGTGCAGGAGGAATAAAACTACTTTAATAACATTGCTAGAGTAGCACATAGATAAATTGTGATACAAACACATTGCAATCATAAAGAGATATAAATAAGCACCTCACTATGCCATTCAACGGTGAATAAGTATTACGTGAAATATAGCCTAAGAGACCCACACGGTGCACACACTTGTCACCTTTACACACGTGGGACAAGGAGTCTCCGGAGATCACATAAGTAAAACTCACTTGACTAGCATAATGACATCTAGATTACAAGCATCATCATATGAATCTCAATCATGTAAGGCAGCTCATGAGATTATTGTATTGAAGCACATAGGAGAGAGATGAACCACATAGCTACCGGTACAGCCCAGGAGCCTCGATGGAGAACTACTCCCTCCTCATAGGAGCAGCAGCGGTGATGAAGATGGCGGTGGAGATGGCAGCGGTGTCGATGGAGAAGCCTTCGGGGGCACTTCCCCGCTCCGGCGGGGTGCCGGGAACGGAGACTCCTGTCCCCGGATCTTGGCTTCGCGATGGTGGCGGCTGCGGAAGGTTTTCCGTATCGTGGTTCTTCGCATCGGGGTTTTCGCGACGGAGGCTTTATATAGGCGAAGAGGCGGCGCGAGGAGGGTCGAAGGGGTGGCCACACCATAGGCTGCGCGCGGCCGGGGGCCCGAGCCGCGCCACCCTATCATCTCGGGGCCCACAGGGCCCCCCTGCGCGGCTCTCGGGTGTTCGGATGCTTCCGGTGAAAATAGGAACCTGGGTCTTGATTTCGTCCGATTCGAGAATATTTCGTTACTAGGATTTCTGAAACCAAAAACAGCGAGAAAACGAAGCTGGCACTTCGGCATCTTGTTAATAGGTTAGTTCCAGAAAATGCACGAATATGACATAAAGTGTGCATAAAACATGTAGGTATCATCAATAATATGGCATAGAACATAAGAAATTATCGATACGTCGGAGACGTATCAAGCATCCCCAAGCTTAGTTCACGCTCCGTCCGAAGCGGGTAAAACGATAACAAAGATAATTTCTGAAGTGATATGCCATCATAACTTTGATCATACTATTTGTAAACATATGTAGTGGATGCGGCGATCAAAACAATGGTAATGACATGAGTAAACAAGTGAATCATAAAGCAAAGACTTTTCATGAATAGTACTTCAAGACAAGTATTAATAAGTCTTGCATAAGAGTTAACTCATAAAGCAATAATTTAAAGTAAAGATATTGAAGCAACACAATGGAAGATAAAGTTTCAGCAATTGCTTTCAACTTGTAACATGTATATCTCAATGATAGTTTGTCAACATAGAGTAGTATAACAAGT
>NC_061508.1:233045151-233098741 GCF_022539505.1 Lolium rigidum | reverse complement strand
TCATATACTTTGCACCCATTAATGAAGAAATACTTAGAGCTTGCTAATTTGGTTTGCATATTTGGTTTCTCTAGAGTCTAGATAACATCTAGTATTGAGTTTTGAACAACAAGGAAGACGGTATGGAGTCTTATAATGTTTACCATATGTCTTTTATGTGAGTTTTGCTGTACCGTTCATCCTTGTGTTTGTTTCAAATAACCTTGCTAGCCTAAACCTTGTATCGAGAGGGAATACTTCTCATGCATCCAAAATCCTTGAGCCAACCACTATGCCATTTGTGTCCACCATACCTACCTACTACATGGTATTTATCCGCCATTCCAAAGTAAATTGCTTGAGTGCTACCTTTAAAATTCCATCATTCACCTTTGCAATATATAGCTCATGGGACAAATAGCTTAAAAACTATTGTAGTATTGAATATGTACTTATGCACTTTATCTCTTATTAAGTTGCTTGTTGAGCGATAACCATGTTTCTGGGGACGCCATCAACTATTCTTTGTTGGATATCATGTGAGTTTCTATGCATGTTCGTCTTGTCTGAAGTAAGAGAGATCTACCACCTTCATGGTTGGAGCATGCATATTGTTAGAGAAGAACTTTGGGCCGCTAACTAAAGCCATGATTCATGGTGGAAGTTTCAGTTTGGACACATATCCTCAATCTCGTAAGAGAATAATAATTGTTGCCACATGCTTATGCATTAAAGAGGAGTCCATTATCTGTTGTCCGTGTTGTCCCGGTATGGATGTCTAAGTTGAGAATAATCAAAAGCGAGAAATCCAAAATGCGAGCTTTCTCCTTAGACCTTTGTACAGGCGGCATGGAGGTACCCCATTGTGACACTTGGTCAAAACATGTGCATTGCAAAGATCCGGTAGTCCAAGCTAATTAGGACAAGGTGCGGGCATTATTAGTATACTATGCATGAGACTTGCAACTTGTAAGATATAATGTACATAACTCATATGCTTTATTACTACCGTTGACAAAATTGTTTCATGTTTTCAAAATAAAAGCTCTAGCACAAATATAGCAATCGATGCTTTCCTCTTTGAAGGACCATTCTCTTTACTTTTATGTTGAGTCAGTTCACCTATTTCTCTCCACCTCAAGAAGCAAACACTTGTGTGAACTGTGCATTGATTCCTACATATTTGCATATTGTACTTGTTATATTACTCTATGTTGACAATTATCCATGAGATATACATGTTACAAGTTGAAAGCAACCGCTGAAACTTAATCTTCCTTTGTGTTGCTTCAATTCCTTTACTTTGATTTATTGCTTTATGAGTTAACTCTTATGCAAGACTTATTAATACTTGTCTTGAAGTACTATTCATGAAAAGTCTTTGCTATATGATTCACTTGTTTACTCATGTCATTACCATTGTTTGGATCGCTGCATCCACTACATATGTTTACAAATAGTATGATCAAGGTTATGATGGCATATCACTTCAGAAATTATCTTTGTTATCATTTTACCTGCTCGGGACGAGCAGAACTAAGCTTAGGGATGCTTGATACGTCTCCGACGTATCGATAATTTCTTATGTTCTATGCCATATTATTGATGATACCTACATGTTTTATGCACACTTTATGTCATATTCGTGCATTTTCCGGAACTAACCTATTAACAAGATGCCGAAGTGCCGGTTCTCGTTTTCTGCTGTTTTGGTTTCAGAAATCCTAGTAACGAAATATTCTCGAATTGGACGAAACAAAGACCCGGGGCCTATTTTTCCACGGAGCTTCCGGAAGACCGAAGAACATACGAAGTGGGGCCACGAGGTGGCCAAACCACATGGCGGCGCGGCCAAGGGGGCCCGCGCCGCCACGTGGTGTGGGCCCCTCGTCCGGCCCCCGACTCTGCCCTTCCGCCTACTTAAAGCCTCCGTCGCGAAACCCCCGAGGCGAAAAAACCACGATACGGAAAACCTTGCGAGACGCCGCCGCCGCCGATCCCATCTCGGGGGATTCCGGAGATCTCCTCCGGCACCCTGCCGGAGAGGGGATTCATCTCCTGGAGGACTCTACACCGCCATGGTCGCCTCCGGAGTGATGAGTGAGTAGTTCACCCCTGGACTATGGGTCCATAGCGGTAGCTAGATGGTTGTCTTCTCCTCATTGTGCTTCATTGTTGGATCTTGTGAGCTGCCTAACATGATCAAGATCATCTATCTGTAATTCTATATGTTGTGTTTGTCGGGATCCGATGGATAGAGAATACCATGTCATGTTAATTATCAAGTTATTATACATGTGTTGTTTATGATCTTGCATGCTCTCCGTTTCTAGTAGAGGCTCTGGCCAAGTTTTTACTTTTAACTCCAAGAGGGAGTACTTATGCTCGATAGTGGGTTCATGCCTGCATTGACACCAGGACGATGTGACGAAAGTTCTAAGGTTGTGTTGTGCTTGTTGCCACTAGGGATAAAACATTGGCGCTATGTCCGAGGATGTAGTTGTTGATTACATTACGCACCATACTTAATGCAATTGTCTGTTGCTTTGCAACTTAATACTGGAAGGGGTTCGGATGATAACTCTGAAGGTGGACTTTTTAGGCATAGATGCGGTTGGATGGCGGTCTATGTACTTTGTCGTAATGCCCAATTAAATCTCACTATACTTATCATGTCATGTATGTGCATTGTTATGCCCTCTCTATTTGTCAATTGCCCGACTGTAATTTGTTCACCCAACATGCTTTTATCTTATGGGAGAGACACCTCTAGTGAACTGTGGACCCCGGTCCATTCTTTTAATACTTGAAATACAAATCTGCTCGCAATACTTGTTTTACTATTTTCTCTGCAAACAATCATCTTCCACACAATACGGTTAATCCTTTGTTACAGCAAGCCGGTGAGATTGACAACCTCACCGTTTCGTTGGGGCAAAGTACTTTGGTTGTGTTGTGCAGGTTCCACGTTGGCGCCGGAATCTCCGGTGTTGCGCCGCACTACATCCCGCCGCCATCAACCTTCAACGTGCTTCTTGGCTCCTCCTGGTTCGATAAACCTTGGTTTCTTTCTGAGGTAAAACTTGCTGCTGTGCGCATCATACCTTCCTCTTGGGGTTGCCCAACGAACGTGTGAAATACACGCCATCAATCATAAACAACACATAGGTAATAGATTGATAATCAACATAACATAGTATTCTCTATCCATCGGATCCCGACAAACACAACATATAGAATTACAGATAGATGATCTTGATCATGTTAGGCAGCTCACAAGATCCGACAATGAAGCACATGAGGAGAAGACAACCATCTAGCTACCGCTATGGACCCATAGTCCAGGGGTGAACTACTCACTCATCACTCCGGAGGCGACCATGGCGGTGAAGAGTCCTCCGGGAGATGATTCCCCTCTCCGGCGGGGTGCCGGAGGCGATCTCCGGAATCCCCCGAGATGGGATTGGTGGCGGCGGCATCTCGGTAAGGTTTTCCGTATCGTGGCTCTCGGTGCATCGGGGGTTTCGCGACGAAGGCTTTAAGTAGGCGGAAGGGCAACGCGGGGGCCACACGAGGGCCCCACACACCAGGGCCGCGCGGCCGGGGTCCGAGCCGCGCCGCCCTGTTGTGTCGGCGCCTCGTGGCCCCACTTCCTTTCCCCTCGGTCTTCCGGAAGCTTCGTGCAAAATAGGACCCCGGGCGTTGATTTCGTCCAATTCCGAGAATATTTCTTTACTAGGATTTCCGAAACCAAAAACAGCAGAAAACAACAGAACTGGCTCTTCGGCATCTCGTTAATAGGTTAGTGCTGGAAAATGCATAAATACGACATATAATGTGTATAAAACATGTAGATATCATCAATAATGTGGCATGGAACATAAGAAATTATCGATACGTCGGAGACGTATCAATGCCCTCGTCGGCTCGTAAGTTCTTCTTACTTTTTGTTGCTCGCACTCGATATTTTGTCTATGTTGTTTCTTATATTGCTGCCTATTTATTGTAGTGGTGACGAGGATGAAAATCCACCTATTGACGCGACTGCTCGAACGAGTACGTCTCGTACTTTAGTTGTCTCTGAAGCTCAACCTGATGGGGATGAAACCTCGCCCCCTCAGCAAGACATCGAGCACCCAAATCTAGTTGCGAGCCCCCGTGCCTCTTCACCAAAGAGAGCTAGGGTCGAGCCAGCCAAGGAGCCTACCCTGTTAATTGGTAGTTCTGCGACTCCTTCGATGGATGATGTAAGTTTTCCCTTCTTTTACGTTCTGAATACTTCAACACTCCTGACTCTCCTGTGGTTTTTTCTTGTTGCTGTCGAACTTTCTCTTCCTATATTGATTTCTCTTTCTCTTTTCAGCCTTTGATGAAGGAATTTATCCGCCTCGGTACCCAATTTATCGGGTACCGAGATCATGCTAAGAAGCTTGAAGGTACTATTTTTCCTGCCTCTTCTACTGAATAGGCTCCCCTTCATTATTTTTGTCATGAACTTTTACTGTTGCTTGTTTTCCCAGACACTCTTGCGGAAGCTAACAAACGCGCTGATGCTCTTGCTATCAAGTTAGAGCAAAGCGAAAGAGCTCGGAAGAAAGCTGAATCAGATGCTGCCGCTGTCGAAGATCTTCGAAAAAGACTTCACGACGCGGAAACTTCTTTAAGCGAAAACATAGCTCAGCAGTCTGCTCGTGAAAAAGAGATCCTCACTCGCTTGGAGTCGCAGAGTCGACGTTTTGTTAGTAAGTATTCAGATCACTGCTATTTCTTCGGATCGTTATATTTTTCCTGGCTCGCTTTTTCTTGACATGCTTCTTTTTACCTACTTAGGGAAAACGCAGCAAGATTATGATCTGGAAAATCCTGAAGGTGATCGCCTTCTCGACGCACTTTCCCTCCTTGAGATCCATGGAGATGAGGCACGCGAAGGCCTTGCCGACGCTAGAACGGGTCTGTCGCGGCTTTTTCCGTACTTCTTCACGAAGAAAGAAGAACCCACGACTTTTACTGCTCTCGCCAAGTGCTTCAATTCTCAGGAAGATCTTGGGCTCAAACTTCGCCAAGAAGGCTTGAAGGTTGGTGTTGAAGGCACCATCGCCTTGGTTTCTAACAGCCAACAAGATATTGACTGGGCGAAAGTTGGCGACGTGAAGGAGATGGAGACGAAGAGGTGGCAATCTTTGATTAAGGCTGCCAAGCCAAACTCAAAGAAAATCCTCGCCTACCTCGGATGCAAGCCAACTCCTGCTCCTAGTTCATCAAAGCCGGAGGTCGAGTAGACCACCTTGTCTCCTATTTTGTTTTGTTTCTCTTTTGATGCTGTCGCCATAGTAGCTTTGGCGACAACTGCCCCATTAGTTCACTAAGAACTCTCCTTTTGTAATAGCCATGTAAATATCTGACCTTATTAATGAAAATCCGTGTTGCCGAGTTATTGATATCGAAATATTTCTCTCCAGTTGATTTTTGACAACTATACCACAGTGCCTCATTCCTCGACTGATTTGCCCGCTGCGTTTTGCTCGAAAAGATCCTCCGCTGTCGAGTTTATTGGAGGTTTGTCGAGTGCTGCACAAAATGAAGACTTGGACGAGCTCCGTCAACAACTGCAGTTAATGAAAAAACAAGCTCTCGTGTTGATGGAACAATCTCGAAGATCATTGGACAGGGAAAAACTTGCTGTTCAACAAGCTCGAGAAGCCATAGCGTTGAAAGAGACTGCGGTTGCTGAGGCTGCTGGAGCTGCTTCCCGAGAAAATTATATGCTTCAAATGATGAACGACTCTAGCTTGGATATGACGGGTATGCTTCGCAAACTTGGTCATACTGTAATTTATTCTTACTGTCTTTTATTCCCTGCTGATGGTTCCGATAAAACAGGCTCTTTTTTGGATACCGCTGCCGAAGATCAGCGTGTTGAAGCCCGAACCAATGTTCTTCTCAAGTTTGCCCTGGAGCATGGTTCCAATTTCTGGGTCACACCTGAGCGTACCCGCCAAATCGTCAGATTTCAAGATTGCGCGAGTCAGGTTCGCGATTTTCTCGACTTCTGCACAAGGACACTATCCTTAGTTTATAGTACCATGTTTCCACGCAACAAAACACCGGAAACTCTTCCTGCTCTGATAGAGAAATTCCGAGATGCCCCTCGAATTCATGAATTTGTGCGAGCTCAACTATCTGTCAGGGCAAGATTCGCCATGATTATGATACAGATCTGCTACCCGAAGTTAGACCTGACTCGAATTGTCACCAAGTGTCTGGCCAAGCAGGCGAAGCGGAAGAGAAACATTGATAAAATCAACGACATTGAAACCCCTGTAGCAGAAGAGATGATGGACGAACTGCTTCGGATGGATGCAGAATTCTTTGTTAAAGGTAGCTATGCTGAACATAGAACTGGTGCTGCAAATAACGAAGGTGTAAACATAGATGATATACTAGGTAGCAACTGAATTTTACTATATTGCGGGAATTCATATATATTTTTCCTTGTCGAATTTTTCCTTGATGATGAGGTTATGTGTATAATCTATATTGCAAAGCCCCCGAGCCTTTGGCTGGTGCTCGAGCTATTTTTATTCCATGGTGAATATACTATTTTTGCGGGATTTCATATATATTTTGTTACCGCGGGTTATGAGCCCCCGAGCCTGTCGACGAAAAAGATGTATATCACCAATATCTTTTATTATATTGCAGCACCGCGAGCCCGCCTCATTAAAAACCATTCAGCCCCACTCGGTGCCCTGAAAGGAAAAGAGTGCGTCTGAAAACTCGCGGGCGTTTCAATACATTGTATGTTTAGAAGGAGGACTATATTTCGACTCTAGGCGTAGAACCGCCTGAGTTGCGCCACGTTCCAAGGATTTGGCTCTGCGACTCCTGTCTTCTTGTCCTTTATCCTGTATGCTCCTCCTTCGATTACTTCTGTGACGATGTAAGGACCAAGCCACGGCGGCTCGAGTTTTTCATGGCTTTTTTGTCTGAGCCGAAGAACCAAGTCGCCTACCTGAAAGGATCTTGGCCTCAATCGTCGACTGTGGTAGTTTTTCAGATCTTGCTGGTACTTAGTTACCCGTGATAACACTTCGTCTCGAGCTTCATCAAGTGCGTCGACATCATCCTCCAGTGCTTTTCTTGAAGCTTCTTCATCATATTCCGTTACTCTCGGAGAATCATGCTCTATTTCTATCGGCAGGACTGCCTCAGCTCCATGGACCAGGCAAAACGGAGTTTCCTGCGTCGTTGTATTTAGTGTTGTTCGGATACTCCATAACACACTGGGCAACTCCTCTGGCCAAGTATGTCGAGCTTTTTCCAACGGTGCTAGCAGGCGCTTCTTGATACCATTACAGATGATACCATTGGCTTTCTCGACTTGACCATTGGTCTGCGGGTGCGCAACTGATGCAAAGTGTAGTTTGATGCCTACCTCTGCACAATATGCTTTGAATTCCTTGGATGTGAAATTACTACCATTGTCTGTGACGATACTATGAGGTACTCCAAACCGAAAGACAATACTTTTCATGAACTTGATTGCAGATGCTCCGTCTGGTGAATTTATCGGCTTTGCTTCTATCCACTTTGTAAATTTGTCGACAGCAACAAGCATGTACTCGTATCCTCCTGGCGAAGCTTTGTGTAATTTCCCCACCATATCGAGACCCCACTGAGCAAAGGGCCAAGACAATGGTATCGGCATCAATTCTGCTGCCGGAGAATGAGGTTTTGTGGCAAATCTCTGGCACGCGTCGCAAGTACGAACTATTTCTTTCGCATCCTCAATTGCTGTTAACCAATAAAATCCTGCTCTGAAAACCTTGGCTGCTATAGCTCGACTGCTTGCATGATGACCACATATTCCTTCGTGTACATCCTTCAAAATTAACCTTCCTTCTTCGGGTGTGACGCACCATTGTAACACTCCCGAAATACTTCGTTTGTACAACTCCCCTTTGACCACAGTAAAGGCTTTAGAACGTCTGATAACTCGACTTGCTTCCACTGGATCGTCGGGTATTTCTTTTCTTAGGATGTATGATATGTATGCTTGCATCCATGGAGTTTGTACCATCATTACTAAGTCCGGTTCCTCTTCTTCTTCCAATGCTGCTTTTGTAGCCCCCGCAGGTTTCTCATCCTTCTCCTTCTTCTTTGGTTTCTTCGGCTTTGTAGATCTCTCCGCTATCTCCTCCCAGAACACGCCTGGTGGAATCGCGAGACACTGCGACCCGATGTTTGCAAGAACATCGGCTTCATCATTGCTCAGCCTGCTGATGTGATTTACCTCGCATCCATCAAACAGCTTCTCCAGCTCGTTATACACTTCCTTGTATGCTATCATACTATCATTGACTGCATCACATTGATTCATGACCTGCTGAGCCACCAATTGTGAGTTGCCAAAGATTTTTAATCGAGTTGCACTGCAAGCCTTTGCCATCTTCATCCCGTGTATGAGAGCTTCGTATTCTGCCTTATTGTTAGACGCGTTTGGAAACGTCATCCGTAAGACATACTTTAATTTGTCGCCTTCAGGTGATATTAGTATCACTCCTGCTCCAGCTCCCTCTAATCTCTTGGACCCGTCGAAGTTCATAGTCCAGGTTCTCGATAGATCCGGGGGTCCCGTATTTTGTAGCTCCATCCACTCTGCGATGAAGTCTGGTAAAATTTGCGACTTTATTGCTTTTCTTTTTTCATATGTGATGTCCCGAGGGGAAAGCTCTATTCCCCAAAGGGAGACACGACCCGTAGCCTCTGGATTGTTCAATATATTGGATAAAGGCGCCTCATTGACCACTATTATCGGATGCGCCAAAAAATAGTGCCGCAATTTTCTTGCGGTTGTAAACACTCCATATGCTAGCTTTTGGTACTGCGGATACCGCTGTTTTGAGGGAGATAAAACTTCACTGATGAAATATACTGGCCTCTGTATTCCATGGAGTTTTCCTTCTTCCTCCCTTTCGACTACGAGTGTTGTGCTGACCACCTGAGGCGTCGCTGCAATGTATAGCAACAGGGGTTCCTTCTCTTTAGGCGCCACCAAGATTGGTGGTGTCGAAATTGTGCACTTGAGATCTTCGAAAGCTCTGTATGCCTCTTCGTTCCATTGAAACTTCTCTCCTTGCTTAATCAGGGCGTAGAACGGCAACGCCTTTTCTCCTAATCTGGCGACGAATCTTCTTAAAGCTGCGACTCGCCCTGTCAACTGCTGTATTTCTTTCAACTTTGTTGGTTTTCTCATTGTTACGATAGCTTGAATTTTCTCTGGATTGGCTTCGATTCTTGCTGATACTAGGAACCCGAGGAGTTCTCCCGCAAGGATACCGAAAGAGCACTTTGTCGGGTTCAACTTGAGGCAGAACTTGTCAAGGTTGTCGAAAGTTTCTTTTAAATCCTCGATCAATGCTGACCCCTTTTTTGATGTTATGACGACACTTGTACGTTTTTTCCAATCTGTGTTGCCTAACACTTCTGCATCATCCGCTGATATGTTGCACCAGCGTTTTTCAAACCAAAAGGCATTGTTTTGTAGCAAAACACGCCATAAGGTGTTATGAACGCTGTCTTGACCTCATCATCTTCTTTTAGTCTGATCTGGTTATAACCAGAATATGCATCCAAAAAGGAAAGACGTTCACATCCTGCCGTGGAGTCGATAATTTGATCGATCCTTGGGAGGGGAAAGTGATCCTTTGGACAGTGTTTATTGAGACACGTAAAGTCGACACACATGCGAAGGACTTTCGTATTTTTCTTCGGGACCAGCACTGGGTTAGCTACCCACGTGGCCTCTGTATGTAACTCTTTAATAAAACCAGCTTCTCTGAGTCGATCTATCTCTGACAGCATGGCTTTGCGGTTTGGTTCCGAAAAACGCTGCAAAGGTTGCTTAATTGGTCTCGCTATTGGATCCAAGTTTAGGTGGTGCTCGGCAAGTTCCCTGGGTACTCCTGGCATGTCAGCTGGACACCATGCGAAGATTTTCCAGTGCTCACGGAGGAACTCGACGAGTGCGCTTTCCTATGCGAGGTCCATGTCTGTTGCAATGGACGTCGTTTTCTTTGGATCTGTCGGGTGAATCTACGCCTCCTTGGAATCCTTGGTAGTGTTGAAGTTTGTCTCCCTAAGTGGCCTTCCTGCATCTGGTAGCACATCATAATCAGTTGTTAGCCTTGACGCCATATATTCTGCTTGCATCCCGAAGGTTTCTGACAGTCGATGAAAATCCTTGTCGCATTTATCAGCTAATGCAAAACTGCCTTTGACTGTAATTGGTCCCTTAGGTCCTGGTAACCTCCACAACAGGTACGTGTAGTGTGGTACCGCCATAAACCTGGCATATGATGGTCGTCCCAACAAAGCGTGATATTGCGACGGAAAATCCACAACTTCGAACTCCAGCCTTTCTATCCTGTAATTTTCTCGGGTCCAAACTGAACGTCGAGATTGATCTTTCCCAGCGGATAACTTGGCTTCTCTGGCGTGATTCCATGGAAACGTGTGTCAGTTGGTTTTAGGTTTGCCAAGGATATGTTCATATTCCTTAGTGTATCTACATACATAAGGTTTAGACTGCTGCCTCCATCTATGAATACTCGAGATACGTCGAATCCTGCGATCACCGTTGGTAAGATAAGTGCTGACTGCGTGTAAGACACACGTCCGTTGGGAACCCCAAGAGGAAGGTGTGATGCGCACAGCAGCAAGTTTTCCCTCAGTAAGAAACCAAGGTTTATCGAACCAGTAGGAGTCAAGAAGCACGTTGAAGGTTGATGGTGACGGAGTGTAGTGCGGCGCAACACCAGGGATTCCGGCGCCAACGTGAAACCTGCACAACACAATCAAAGTACTTTGCCCCAACGTAACAGTGAGGTTGTCAATCTCACCGGCTTGCTCGTAAACAAAGGATTAGATGTATAGTGTGGATGATGATGATTGTTTGCGAAGAACGAGTAAAGAACAATTGCGGTAGATTGTATTTCGGATGTAAAGAATAGGACCGGGGTCCACAGTTCACTAGTGGTGTCTCTCCCATAAGATAAACAGATGTTGGGTGAACAAATTACGGTTGGGCAATTGACAAATAAAGAAGGCATAACAATGCACATACATATATCATGATGAGTACTATGAGATTTAATCGGGGCATTACAACAAAGTACATAGACCGCTATCCGAGCATGCATCTATGCCTAAAAAGTCCACCTTCGAGGTTATCATCCGAACCCCTTCCAGTATTAAGTTGCAAACAACAGACAATTGCATTAAGTATGGTGCGTAATGTAATCAACACAAATATCCTTAGACAAAGCATCGGTGTTTTATCCCTAGTGGCAACAACACATCCACAACCTTAGAGGTTGCTGTCACTCCCCCAGATTTAATGGAGGCATGAACCCACTATCGAGCATAAATACTCCCTCTTGGAGTCACAAGTATCAACTTGGCCAGAGCCTCTACTAGCAACGGAGAGCATGCAAAAACATAAACAACATATATGATAGATTGATAATCAACTTGACATAGTATTCAATATTCATCGGATCCCAACAAACACAACATGTAGCATTACAAATAGATGATCTTGATCATGATAGGAAGCTCACAAGATCTAACATGATAGCACAATGAGGAGAAGACAACCATCTAGCTACTGCTATGGACCCATAGTCCGGGGGTGGACTACTCACACATCGATCCGGAGGCGATCATGGCGATGAAGAGACCTCCGGGAGATGATTCCCCTCTCCGGCAGGGTGCCGGAGGCGATCTCCTGAATCCCCCGAGATGGGATTGGCGGCGGCGGCGTCTCTGTGAGGTTTTCCGTATCGTGGCTCTCGGTGCTGGGGGTTTCGCGACGAAGACTTTAAGTAGGCGGAAGGGCAGGTCAAGGGGCGTCACGAGGGGCCCACACAGTAGGCCGGCGCAGCCAGGGCTTGGGCCGCGCCGCCCTGTTGTGTGGCCGCCTCGTGGCCCCACTTCTTGATCCTTTCGGTCTTCTGGAAGCTTCGTGGAAAAATAGGACCCTGGGCGTCGATTTCGTCCAATTCCGAGAATATTTCCTTACTATGATTTCTGAAACCAAAAACATCAGAAAACAGCAACTGGCTCTTCGGCATCTCGTTAATAGGTTAGTGCCGGAAAATGCATAATAATGACATATAATGTGTATAAAACATGTGAGTATCATCAATAAAGTAGCATGGAACATAAGAAATTATAGATACGTTTGGGACGTATGAAGCATCCCCAAGCTTAGTTCCTACTCGCCCTCGAGTAGGTAAACGATAACAAAGATAATTTCTGAAGTGACATGCTATCATAATCTTGATCATACTATTGTAAGCATATGAGATGAATGCAGCGATTCGAAGCAATGATGAAGATAATGAGTAAACAAATGAATCATATAACAAAGACTTTTCATGAATAGTACTTTCAAGACAAGCATCAATAAGACTTGCATAAGAGTTACTCATAAAGCAATAAATTCAAAGTAAAGGCATTGAAGCAACACAAAGGAAGATATAAGTTTTAGCGGTTGCTTTCAACTTCAACATGTATATCTCATGGATAATTGTCAACACAAAGTAATATAACAAGGGCAATAAGTAAACATGTAAGAATCAATGCACACAGTTGATACAAGTGTTTGCTTACGGGATAGAAAGAATAGGCAAACCGACTCAACAATAAAGTAAAAGATAGGCCCTTCGCGAGAGGAAGCATGGATTACTATATTTGTGCTAGAGCTTTTCATTTTGAAAACAAGAAACAATTTTTTCAACGGTAGTAATAAAGCATATGTGTTATGTATAAGATATCTTATAAGTTGCAAGCCTCATGCATAGTATACCAATAGTGCTCGCACCTTGTCCTAATTAGCTTGGATTAACATGGATTATCATTGCATAGCATATGTTTCAACCAAGTGTCACAAAGGGGTACCTCTATGCCGCCTGTACAAAGGTCTAAGGAGAATGTTCACATTGGATTTCTCGCTTTTGATTATTCTCAGCTTAGACATCCATACCGGGACAACATAGACAACAGATAATGGACTCCTCTTTAATGCATAAGCATTCAAAAATAGTTAATATTCTCATAAGAGATTGAGGATTAATTGTCCAAACTGAAACTCCCACCATGAATCATGGCTTTAGTTAGCGGCCCAATGTTATTCTCTAACAATATGCATACTCAAACCATATGATCATGAAAACCGCCCTTACTTCAGACAAGACGAACATGCATAGCAACTCACATGATATTCAACAAAGGTAAAAGAGTTGATGGCGTCCCCAGAAACATGGTTACCGCTCAACAAGCAACTTGTTAAGAAATAAGACACATAAGTACATATTCTTCACCACAATAGTTTTTAAGGCTACTTTCCCATGAGCTATGTATTGCAAAGACAAAGAATAGAATTTTAAAGGTAGCACTCAAGTAATGTACTTTGGAATGGCAGAGAAATACCATGTGGTGGGTAGGTATGGTGGAGACAAATGGCATGGTTATTGGCTCAAGGATTTGGATGCACGAGAAGAATTCCTCTCAATACAAGGCTAGGCTAGCAAGGTTGTTTGAAGCAAACTCAAGTATAAAAGGTGCAACAAATCTCACATATGAACATATTGTAACTATTATAAGACTTTATATTGTCTCCTTGTTGTTCAAACACCTCAACCAGAAAATATCTAGACTCTAGAGATCAATCATGCAAACCAAATTTTAACAAGCTCTATGTAGTTATTCATTAATGGGTACAAGGTACATGATGTAAGAGCTTAAACATGATCTATATGAGCACAACAATTGCCAAGTATCACATTATTCAAGACATTATACCATTTACCACATGCGGCATTTTCCGTTTCCAACCATATAGCAATGAATGAAGTAGTTCAAATTTCGCAATGAACATTAAAGATAAAGCTAAGAACACATGTGTTCATACGAAACAGCGGAGCGTGTCTCTCTCCCAAACAAAGAATGCTAGGATCCTATTTTATTCAAACAAAAACAAAAACAAAAACAAACAGACGCTCCAAGGAAAGCACATAAAATGTGACGGAATAAAAATATAGTTTCACTAGAGGTGACCTGATAAGTTGTCGATGAAGAAGGGATGCCTTGGGCATCCCCAAGCTTAGACGCTTGGGTCTTGTTAAAATATGCAGGAATGAACCACGGGGGCATCCCCAAGCTTTGACTTTTCACTCTTCTTGATCATATTATATCATCCTCCTCTCTTGACCCTTGAAAACTTCCTCCACACCAAACTCAAAACAAACTCATTAGAGGGTCAGTGCATAATTCATATATTCAAAGGTGAAATAATCATTCTTAACACTTCTGGACATTGCACAAAGCTACTGAAAGTTAATGAAACAAAGAAATCCATCAAACATAACAAAACAGGCAATGCGAAATAAAAGGCAGAATCTGTCAAAACAGAACAGTCCGTAAAGACGAATTTTTAAGAGGCACCAGACTTGCTCGGATGAAAATGCCCAAATTGAATGAAAGTTGCGTACATATCCGAGGATCATGCACGTAAATTGGCAGATGTTTATAAATTTCCTACGAGAGACTATCTGCTCAAATTCGTGACGAGCAAGAAATCTGTTTACACGCGGCAATCCAAATCTAGTATTGGCTTTACTATCAAAGACTTTACTTGGCACAACAATGCAATAAAATAAAGATAAGGAGAGGTTGCTACAGTAATAACAACTTCCAAGACTCAAATATAAAACAAAAGTGCAGAAGTAAAATAATGGGTTGTCTCCCATAAGCGCTTTTCTTTAACGCCTTTCAGCTAGGGGCAGAAAGTGTGTATCAAGTATTATCGAGAGATGAAGCATCAACTATGCATTTTATCTTATCTATGTAAGTTTCAGAGGCTCCTTTTTCATTATTCTTAGGCTTGCTATCCTCGTCAAACAAATTCTCAGGAACAAGCCAACCATAGTTATTTTCTAGAGCGTCATGCATTCCTAGGAGCTTACTAGGTATCGGTACTTTAATCTCCCCTCCATCATTAACATTATTAGTGTACATTATTCTCTCCGTGTCCATCTTTTAAAGGGTACTAGCAAAGTTGGTATAAGAGCCAAGCATCTTATATTTAATAAAGACCTTTCTAGCCTCTCTTGCTACACCACCAAATTCTTTAAGAAGGGTTTCTAAGACAAAATCTTTCTTTTCTCCTTCCTCCATATCACAAAGTGTAAGAAACATGTGTTGAATTATAGGATTGAGATTAACAAATTTAGTTTCCAACATGTGTACTAAAGAAGCAACAGAAATTTCATAAGTAGGAGCAAGTTCTACCAAGTGTCTATCTTCAAAATCTTCAATTTGTACTAACATGAGTGAAAAAATCTTCTATATTATCTCTCCCAATTATAGACCCTCGTCCTACCGGTATGTCTTTCAGAGTGAACTTAGGAGGAAACGTGATGAAATAAACAAAAGGTAAATAAAGTAAATGCAAGTAACTATTTTTTTTGTGTTTTTGATATAGAGAACAAGACAGTAAATAAAGTAAAACTAGCAACTAATTTTTGTGTGTTTTTGATATAAGAGCAAACAAAGCAGTAAATAAAATAAAGTAAAGTAAAGCAAGACAAAAACAAAGTAAAGAGATTGGATGTGGGAGACTCCCCTTGCAGTGTGTCTTGATATCCCCGGCAACGGCGCCAGAAAAAGAGCTTGATTGCGTGTAAGACACACGTCCGTTGGGAACCCCAAGAGGAAGGTGTGATGCGCACAGAAGCAAGTTTTCCCTCAGTAAGAAACCAATGTTTATCGAACCAGTAGGAGTCAAGAAGCACGTTGAAGGTTGATGGTGGCGGAGTGTAGTGCGGCGCAACACCAGGGATTCCGACGCCAACGTGGAACCTGCACAACACAATCAAAGTACTTTGCCCCAACGTAACAGTGAGGTTGTCAATCTCACCGGCTTGTCGTAAACAAAGGATTAAACGTATTGTGTGGAAGATGATGATTGTTTGCGAAGAACGAGTAAAGAACAATTGCGATAGATTGTATTTCGGATGTAAAGAATAGGACCGAGGTCCACAGTTCACTAGTGGTGTCTCTCCCATAAGATAAACGAGATGTTGGGTGAACAAATTACAGTTGGGCAATTGACAAATAAAGAAGGCATAACAATGCACATACATATATCATGATGAGTACTATGAGATTTAATCGGGGCATTACGACAAAGTACATAGACCGCTATCCGAGCATGCATCTATGCCTAAAAAGTCCACCTTCGAGGTTATCATCCGAACCCCCTCCAGTATTAAGTTGCAAACAACGAGACAATTGCATTAAGTATGGTGCGTAATGTAATCAACACAAATATCCTTAGACAAAGCATCGATGTTTTATCCCTAGTGGCAACAGCACATCCACAACCTTAGAACTTTCTCATCACTCGTCCCAGATTTAATGGAGGCATGAACCCATTATCGAGCATAAATACTCCCTCTTGGAGTCACAAGTATCAACTTGGCCAGAGCCTCTACTAGCAACGGAGAGCATGCAAGAACTTAAATAACATATATGATAGATTGATAATCAACTTGACATAGTATTCAATATTCATCGGATCCCAACAAACACAACATGTAGCATTACAAATAGATGATCTTGATCATGATAGGCAGCTCACAAGATCTAACATGATAGCACAATGAGGAGAAGACAACCATCTAGCTACTGCTATGGACCCATAGTCCAGGGGTGGACTACTCACACATCGATCCGGAGGCGATCATGGCGATGAAGAGACCTCCGGGAGATGATTCCCCTCTCCGGCAGGGTGTCGGAGGCGATCTCCTGAATCCCCCGAGATGGGATTGGTGGCGGCGGCGTCTCTGTAAGGTTTTCCGTATCGTGGCTCTCGGTACTGGGGTTTCGCGATGAAGACTTTAAGTAGGCGGAAGGGCAGGTCAAGGGGCGTCACGAGGGGCTGATGTCTACGGGAGCTTCTATTCTTGTAGACAGTGTTGGGCCTCCAAGAGCAGAGGTTTGTAGAACAACAGCAGTTTTCCCTTAAGTGGATCACCCAAGGTTTATCGAACTCAGGGAGGAAGAGGTCAAAGATATCCCTCTCATGCAACCCTGCAACCACAAAGCAAGAAGTCTCTTGTGTCCCCAACACACCTAATAGGTGCACTAGTTCGGCGAAGAGATAGTGAAATACAGGTGGTATGAATAAATATGAGCAATAGTAACGGCGCCAGAAAATAGCTTGCTGGCGTGTGGTCGATGGTGGTAATATGGTAGCAGTAGTAACGCAGTAAAACAGTAAACAAGCAGCGATAGCAGTATTTAGGAACAAGGCCTAGGGATTAGACTTTCACTAGTGGACACTCTCAACTTTGATCACATAACAGAATAGATAAATGCATACTCTACACTCTTGTTGGATGATGAACACATTGCGTAGGATTACACGAACCCTCAATGCCGGAGTTAACAAGCTCCACAATTCAATGTTCATATTTAAATAACCTTAGAGTGCATGAAAGATCAATACGACTAAACCAAGTACTAACACAAGCATGCACACTCGTCACCTTCACGCTATGTAGGAGGAATAGATCACATCAATACTATCATAGCAATAGTTAACTTCACAATCTACAAGAGATCATGATCATAGCATACGCCAAGTACTAACACGGATGCACACACTCGTCACCATTACACCGTGCGGGAGGAATAAAACTACTTTAATAACATCACTAGAGTAGCACATAGATAAATTGTGATACAAAACACATTGCAATCATAAAGAGATATAAATAAGCACTTCACTATGCCATTCATAACGAGTGAATAAGTATTCTGTGAAATATAGCCTAAGAGACCCACACGGTGCACACACTTGTCACCTTTACACACGTGGGACAAGGAGTCTCCGGAGATCACATAAGTAAAATTCACTTGACTAGCATAACGACATCTAGATTACAAGCATCATCATATGAATCTCAATCATGTAAGGCAGCTCATGAGATTATTGTATTGAAGTACATAGGAGAGAGATGAACCACATAGCTACCGGTACAGCCCCGAGCCTCGATGGAGAACTACTCCCTCCTCATGGGAGACAGACAGCGTTGATGAAGATGGCGGTGGTGTCGATGGAGGAGCCTTCCGGGGCACTTCCCCGTCCCGGCGGCGTGCCGGGACGGAGACTCCTGTCCCCGGATCTTGGCTTCGCGATGGCGGCGGCTCTGGAAGGTTTCTCGTACCGTGGTTTTTCCCCGTCTCGAGGTTTTAGGTCAGGGACCTTTAAATAGGCGAAGAGGCGGAGTCGGAGGGGCGACGAGGCGGCGACACCATAGGGGGGCGCGGGCCACCCCCAGGCCGCGCCGGCCTATGGTCTGGTGGGCCTGTGCCCCCTCTCTGGCGGTTCTCGTGTGTTCTGGATGCTTCCGGGCAAAATAGGAACCTGGGCGTTGATTTCGTCCGATTCCGAGAATATTTCCTTACTAGGATTTACGAAACCAAAAACAGCGAGAAAACAACAACCGGCACTTCGGCATCTTGTTAATAGGTTTGTTCCAGAAAATGCACGAATATGACATAAAGTGTGCATATAACATGTAGAAATCATCAATAATGTGGCATGGAACACAAGAAATTATCGATACGTCGGAGACGTATCAGCATCCCCAAGCTTAGTTTCGCTCGTCCCGAGCAGGTAAACGATAACAAAGATAATTTCCGGAGTGACATGCCATCATAACCTTGATCATACTATTGTAAGCATATGTAATGAATGCAGCGATCAAAACAATGGTAATGACATGAGTAAACAACTGAATCATAAAGCAATGACTTTTCATGAATAGCACTTTCAAGACAAGCATCAATAAGTCTTGCATAAGAGTTAACTCATAAAGCAATAATTTAAAGTAAAGACATTGAAGCAACACAATGGAAGATTAGGTTTCAGCGGTTGCTTTCAACTTGTAACATGTATATCTCATGGATAATTGTCAATGCAAAGCAATATAACAAGTGCAATAAGCAAGTATGTAAGAATCAATGCAGAGTTCACACAAGTGTTTGCTTCTTGGGATGGAGAGAAATAGGTGAACTGACTCAACATAAAAGTAAAAGAATGGTCCTTCAAAGAGGAAAGCATCGATTGCTATATTTGTGCTAGAGCTTTGGTTTTGAAAACATAAAGAGAGCATAAAAGTAAAATTTTGAGAGGTGTTTGTTGTTGTCAACGAATGGTAGTGGGCACTCTAACTACCTCATCAACCGGACTTTCAAGAGCGGCTCCCATGAAGGACGTTATCTCTACCAAGCAAGGTAGATCATCCCTCTTCTCTTTTGTTTACACATGTACTTTAGTTTAGTTTTTCTTTATTTATGGATGACACTCCTCCCAACCTTTTGCTTACACAAGCCATGGCTAACCGAATCCTCGGGTGCCTTCCAACAATCACATACCATGAAGGAGTGTCTATTTGCAAAATTAAGTTGCTTACTGATGAATCAGAGCAAAACATGTGAAGAGAATTATTTATGCAAGTTAATTAATCGGGGCTGGGAACCCCATTGCCAGCTCTTTTTGCAAAATTATTGGATAAGCGGATGAAGCCACTAGTCCATTGTGAAAGTCTGTCGAAGTAAATGACAAGATCGAAAGATAAAACACCACATACTTCCTCATGAGCTATAAAACATTGACACAAATCAGAGGTGATAAATTTTGAATTGTTTAAAGGTAGCACTCAAGCAATTTACTTTGGAATGGCGGAGAAATACCATGTAGTAGGTAGGTATGGTGGACACAAATGGCATAGTGTTGTTTGGCTCAAGGATTTGGATGCATGAGAAGTATTCCCTCTCGATACAAGGCTTAGGCTAGCAAGGTTATTTGAAACAAACACAAGGATGAACCAGTGCAGCAAAACTCACATAAAAGACATATTGTAAACATTATAAGACTCTACACCGTCTTCCTTGTTGTTCAAAACTCAATACTAGAAATTATCTAGACTTTAGAGAGACCAAATATGCAAACCAAATTTAGCAAGCTCTATGTATTTCTTCATTAATAGGTGCAAAGTATATGATGCAAGAGCTTAAACATGAGCACAACAATTGCCAAGTATCAAATTATCCAAGACATTATAGCAAATACTACATGTATCATTTTCCAATTCCAACCATATAACAATTTAACGAAGCAGTTTCAACCTTCGCCATGAAAATTAAAGGCTAAGAACACATGTGTTCATACGAACCAGCGGAGCGTGTCTCTCTCCCACACAAGCATTTATTCAAACAAAAATAAAAACAAAAGCAAACAGACGCTCCAAGTAAAGTACATAAGATGTGACCGAATAAAAATATAGTTTCAAGAGAAGTGACCTGATAAGTTGTTGATGAAGAAGAGGATGCCTTGGGCATCCCCAAGCTTAGATGCTTGAGTCTTCTTGAAATATGCAGGGATGAACCACCGGGGCATCCCCAAGCTTATACCTTTCACTCTTCTTGATCATAGTATATCATCCTCCTCTCTTGACCCTTGAAAACTTCCTCCACACCAAACTCGAAACAAATCATTAGAGGGTTAGTGCACAATAAAAATTAACATGTTCAGAGGTGACACAATCATTCTTAACACTTCAGGACATTGCATAAAGCTACTGGACATTAATGGAACAAAGAAATTCATCCACCATAGCAAAAGAGGCAATGCGAAATAAAAGGCAGAATCTGTCAAAACAGAACAATCCGTAAAGATGGATTTTATTGAGGCACCAGACTTGCTAAAATGAAAATGCCCAAATTGAATGAAAGTTGCGTACATATCTGAGGATAACGCACGTAAATTGGCTTAATTTTCTGAGCTACCTACAGGGAGGCAGGTCGAAATTCGTGACGAGCAAAGAAATCTGAAACTGCGCAAGTAATCCAAATCTAGTATCAACCTTTCTATCAACGACTTTACTTGGCACAACAAAACACAAAACTAAGATAAGGAGAGGTTGCTACAGTAGTAAACAACTTCCAAAACACAAATATAAAACAAATTACTGTAGCAAAATAACACATGGGTTATCTCCCAAGAAGTTCTTTCTTTATAGCCATTAAGATGGGCTCAGCAGTTTTAATGATGCAATCATGAAAAATAGAGTATGAAGCAAAAGAGAGCATCAAGAAGAAAATTCAAAACAAATTTAAGTCTAACATGCTTCCTATGCATAGGAATCTTGTAAATAAACAAGTTCATGAAGAGCAAAGTAACAAGCATAGGAAGATAAAACAAATGTAGCTTCAAAAATTTCAGCACATAGAGAGGCATTTTAGTAACATGAAAATTTCTACAACCATATTTTCCTCTCTCATAATAACTTTCAGTAGCAACATGAGCAAACTCAACAATATAACTATCACATAAAGCATTCTTATCATGAGTCTCATGCATAAAATTATTACTCTCCACATAGGCATAATCAATTTTATTAGTTGTAGTGGGGGCAAATTCAACAAAGTAGCTATCATTATTATTCTCATCATCAAATATAGGAGGCATATTGTAATCATAATCAAATTTATCCTCCATAACAGGTGGTACTAAAAGATTACTATCATTATAATCATCATAAATAGGAGGCAAAGTATCATCAAAGAAAATTTTCTCCTCAATGCTTGGGGGACTAAAAAGATCATGAAAACCAGCTTCCCCAAGCTTAGAACTTTCTATATCATTATCAACAATGGTGTTCAAAGTATTCATGCTAATATGTTCCATGGGTTTTTTAATTTTCGGATCAAACCATCCATGTCTTAAATCAGGAAATAAAATAAGAAGCTCATTGTCGTCCATTATGCCTAACTAGTGTAAACAAGAAACAAAAAGATGCAATTGCAGGATCTAAAGGAAATAGCTTCGAGTACTTACAACGGCGAAAATAGCTTAGTAGCCGAGATCCGGAGTGTGAGTACCTTTTACCTTTCCTCCCCGGCAACGGCGCCGGAAAATAGCTTGATGTCTACGGGAGCTTCTATTCTTGTAGACGAGTGTTGGGCCTCCAAGAGCGAGAGGTTTGTAGAACGGCAGCAGTTTTCCCTTAAGTGGATCACCCAAGGTTTATCGAACTCGGGGAGGAAGAGGTCAAAGATATCCCTCTCATGCAACCACTGCAACCACAAAGCAAGAAGTCTCTTGTGTCCCCAACACACCTAATAGGTGCACTAGTTCGGCGAAGAGATAGTGAAATACAGGTGGTATGAATAAATATGAGCAAGTAGTAACGGTGCCGGAAAATAGCTTGTCGGCGTGTGGTCGATGGTGGTAATATGGTAGCGATAGTAACGCGAGTAAAACAAGTAAACAAGCAGCGATAGCGATATTTAGGAACAAGGCCTAGGGATTAGACTTTCACTAGTGGACACTCTCAACTTTGATCACATAACGAGAATAGATAAATGCATACTCTACACTCTTGTTGGATGATGAACACATTGCGTAGGATTACACGAACCCTCAATGCCGGAGTTAACAAGCTCCACAATTCAATGTTCATATTTAAATAACCTTAGAGTGCATGAAAGATCAATACGACTAAACCAAGTACTAACACAGCATGCACACTGTCACCTTCACGCTATGTAGGAGGACATCAATACTATCATAGCAATAGTTAACTTCACAATCTACAAGAGATCATGATCATAGCATACGCCAAGTACTAACACGGATGCACACACTGTCACCATTACACCGTGTAGGAGGAATAAAACTACTTTAATAACATCACTAGAGTAGCACATAGATAAATTGTGATACAAAACACATTGCAATCATAAAGAGATATAAATAAGCACTTCACTATGCCATTCATAACGGTGAATAAGTATTCCGTGAAATATAGCCTAAGAGACCCACACGGTGCACACACTCGTCACCTTTACACACGTGGGACAAGGAGTCTCCGGAGATCACATAAGTAAAATTCACTTGACTAGCATAACGACATCTAGATTACAAGCATCATCATATGAATCTCAATCATGTAAGGCAGCTCATGAGATTATTGTATTGAAGTACATAGGAGAGAGATGAACCACATAGCTACCGGTACAGCCCCGAGCCTCGATGGAGAACTACTCCCTCCTCATGGGAGACAGCAGCGTTGATGAAGATGGCGGTGGTGTCGATGGAGGAGCCTTCCGGGGGCACTTCCCCGTCCCGGCAGCGTGCCGGGACAGAGACTCCTGTCCCCCAGATCTTGGCTTCGCGATGGCGGCGGCTCTGGAAGGTTTCTCGTACCGTGGTTTTTCCCCGTCTCGAGGTTTTAGGTCAGGGACCTTTAAATAGGCGAAGAGGCGGAGTCGGAGGGGCGACGAGGCGGCGACACCATAGGGGGGTGCGGGCCACCCCCAGGCCGCGCCGGCCTATGGTCTGGTGGGCCAGTGCCCCCTCTCTGGCGGTTCTCGTGTGTTCTGGATGCTTCCGGGCAAAATAGGAACCTGGGCGTTGATTTCGTCCGATTCCGAGAATATTTCCTTACTAGGATTTCTGAAACCAAAAACAGCAGAAAACAGCAACTGGCACTTCGGCATCTTGTTAATAGGTTAGTTCCAGAAAATGCACGAATATGACATAAAGTGTGCATATAACATGTAGAAATCATCAATAATGTGGCATGGAACACAAGAAATTATCGATACGTCGGAGACGTATCAGGGGCCCACATAGTAGGCCGGCGCGGCCAGGGCTTGGGCCGCGCCGCCCTGTTGTGTGGCCGCCTCGTGGCCCCACTTCTTGATCCTTTCGGTCTTCTGGAAGCTTCGTGGAAAAATAGGACCCTGGGCGTTGATATCGTCCAATTCCGAGAATATTTCCTTACTAGGATTTCTGAAACCAAAAACTGCAGAAAACAGCAACTAGCTCTTCGGCATCTCGTCAATAGGTTAGTGCCGGAAAATGCATAATAATGACATATAATGTGTATAAAACATGTGAGTATCATCAATAAAGTAGCATGGAACATAAGAAATTATAGATACGTTTGGGACGTATCAGGGTGATCCGCTATTGTGAAACCAATGTCCTGTCCCGACCAATTTAGGTATTCAATCGTTGGTGGAGGCTTCTTCTCTGCCATGAACACTTGTCGTGAGATTACTTTCTGAGCCCTATTAGACGGCCTAGCTTTCTGAATCATCGAGACCGCACCGTTGGAGTTAGGATCGACATATGGAGGTGGGTGTGGTGCTGTCGCTATTCTGAGCTGGTGCCGATTTTCGTCCGTAATTGCAGGAGGAGGTGGAAGGTGGATCTCACTCCTTGGCCCCTGGGGGTTTCTGTGCGTTGCTTGAGCATTAGCTTGCCCTGCAAATCTCAACATTGCTTGAAAATTTCAACAGTCCTTCTACAGATGTCCTGACTGTCTCTTCCCGTTACTATCAAGGTAAAAATGCATTTGACACGGTCCATTCATCATATCCTCGGGAGACACATATGGTCTCTGGAACCTTGGTCCACTATTCTGTCTATTGTTACGGGAATCATCTCTGTTGTCGCCTCGCTGCTCGCTACTCCTTTGATAATCATCTCGACTGTTTCCTCCAGTATTTCCTCGGAAACCAGCCGATATTTGGCCGGGAGCGTCATAACTCGAAAACTGCCGAGAGAATCGTCGTCTATTTTGGAAGTTTCGACTGCGGTCCTCCTCTGGTGACCTATGTCGCTTATTGTGAACAACATCTTCTCCATCTGCCCATCTGTTTGCTATCTCCATTAATGCTGATACTGTCCTTTGGTTTGTTCTCCCTAAGTCTTCGACAAAATCTCCTCGTCGAATTCCTGCCACGAACGCATCTATTGCCCTCTCATCAGATATGTTCTCTGCCGAGTTTTTAATGATGTTCCACCTCTGGATGTACTTTCTCATTGATTCATCATGCTTTTGTCTACATGATCTCAACTCTTCTAGTGATGCTGGTTTTTTGCAAGTAGATCTGAAATTCTTGATGAATACATCCTCAAAACTATCCCAGCTGTCGATGGAACCTGGAGGAAGCTTCTTTATCCAAGATCGTGCGGGATCCACTCAGGTGTACTTGAATGCTCTGCATGGCTATTGCTCTGGTTCCACCTATCAGCTTCACTGTCTCGAGATAATCGACTAGACAATCCTCGGGATCTTGTAGACCATCAAATTTCTTGAAATTGTCGGGTAACTTAAATCCTGACGGGACTCGAGTTTTCCGAACTCGTCTCGTAAAGCACGGGAGTCCACACATATCTTCTTTGTCAACTTCTGGTGAATGCCGATGTTCGCTTCTACCCTGTCGCGCTCTATCCACCCTAGCCTGAGTCGCTGTATCTCTGACCCCACTCGCTCTCGGGGGATCATGCACTGCTACAGTAGGTCGTGGACTATTTTGCCTTGCAGCTCCGTCGGGAGGAGTAGTTGCGAATGCTTCTCCCATGGCTCCACATCCTGCCATGGCCATGTTATACAACGCTTCTCTTGGATCGCCGGGAGGTGGCCTGGACGCTAGGATGAAAGCTTGCGTTGCCATGTATCCAGCTTCCGGTGTTTTGGGAATGATATTCCCCCTCGTGTCGATTGACATAAAAGACATGTCGAGGTTTTGAACTAAATTTTCTCTGCCTCAGGTATGTTTTGCAGCCGAGATCTTGCTTTGTTCCGAGCTTCTCTGTGACTATCTCCCGAAGTTCCTGAATGTCTGCTTAAATCCGCCCTTCGCCTACTTGACGCGGAAGCCGCCTCCCTTCTTCTATTCAGGGCAGCTGTCTGTTTTTTCTAATTCTCTACTAACACGAGCAAGTCTGTATTGGTAAGCTTGTAATTCTTCTGCAGTAGCAGCTGTGGTCATTGGTTCTGTACCATCCATGGCTCTTGCGGCTCTGTCCCACGCTTCTTGTGGGAGTTGAACCCTTAGACGCGGTGTAGGCCCAACATACTTAGTGCCTAAACCTCGCCTGAGATCAGCGGGATCGACATATGGGTTTCCCGCATCGTCGAAAGCCTCTGATGTCTCCGGCTCTGATCGGCTTGGTTCTCCAATTGCGTAGATCTGATGATATTTTGGATTCTGAACTTTGTCGGGTTTGGTGACACCATCATAGAGATTGGTGAAGACCTTTCCAACAATAATGGATTTATCGATGAAGTTGAAGCTGTCGATGTTGCTCGAGTCATCGCTTATATCAAAGTCCGCAGATGACTCGAAAGACATGTCGCTGAAGATCTTGGCAAGTTTTTCCCTTGCTCTAGTGCTGATGAAGCGTGGCGATGAAATCTCCTCGTCGCCTGACTCCGTTGACGATGTTGAATCCGAAAAATCGGGATCGACGGCCGATAATCCCGACGAGATCGGAATTTCGAGACGATATGATCCTTCCTTCTCGACGCGGAAGTGGAACTTTCCGAACGTCATCTCCATGGGCTCCTCCAGATACGCATATGCATCCAAACGGGAGGGCGGGTGAGGAACAAAATCGACTAGACCAGTTTCGATATGTTTACCTCTGTCCATCGCGTTGCTTGCAGTTGACGAAGTCGACGATCTTGAACGTGCCATCGAGATCAGCTCCTTGTCGCCTCTAATTCCCACAGACGGCGCCAATTGACAAGGGATTAACTTATCAATGCCTACGTATTGTAGACTAGGGTTTTAGTCGGAAGTAGAGGGCAAGTAGATCTCGAAGGTTTCAGCCGAAATGTACTCGACGATTATGAAAACTAGGGTTGCGTGAAACAATGAATCGATCCTCTCTTTGTTCCTCGACTCCCCCTTATATAGGAGGCGGAGCCGAGGGATTCGTAATACACAAGTTACAGAGTCCGGGAGGGTTTCCAACCCGTCCAGTAAAATTACAAGTCTATATTTCCTAATACAACTCTAACTTTCCTTGGTACTAATCTGGGCTTCCAAACTTCATAATCTTCGACTCGTGGGCCTTTAGTAAACCCCGGGTACCATCTTTGGCGGGCCCATTGGGGATGCCTATGTCAACGAGCTTTGTTGGTTTCCCGCAAAAAAAAACGAGCTTTGTTGGAGAGAAAAACACCGAGTATATCAACTAGAGGGGGAATATGCGATGAAACTGTAGTTAACTGAAGGTGGCGGTAGACTTTTAAGCTATGAGTTGTCTAATTCACCATATGTATACAATTCTACAAAAAAAACTCGCTGAAAATTAGTTTGCAAATGAGGGCCAAGTTCAGTGATCCTCCTCTCGACCTCGGTCCAGCTGTTCTAGAAGCATTGGTTCTGTTTTCAACGTTTTGGCTCAAGGTAGACGAGTTTTTAGAAGACTTCGCTACGTGCAACCGAGGATTCCCTACAGCGTCTCGACCGCAAACTTCAAACCATTGCCAAAGGCTTGCAACTGTGCAATCAGCAGAAGCTTCGGTAGCATCCATGACTAGTTTCTCATGGCCAACTAGGGCGCGATTGGTAGGTCACAGGTCTTTTGGGGCTCCCGGGGGCCAGGCACTAGAGGGCTAGGATGGGTGGAAACGGTCCAAAAGCTAACTTCTGCATTTTGTTTGGTTGCTGATGGCAACAACTCTGTGTGTACCAAATCATTGGGACTCTGTTATCACCAGAATTTGACCGGATCAGAGGTGGGCCGCGATTGAAGATGGGCTTGAAGAATATACATGGAAGAAATACATGAATCGGCCTTATATACCAAGTTTGGGCTAGTTTGCCCGTGTATCTGTAACATAGTAGGATACGTGTCGGTTAGTTAGAGTTTGGGCTCGTGCCCGGTTGGGATTATTCCCACGTTAGAAAGTCTACGGACTATAAATATGTATCTAGGGTTTATGAAATAAACAACAATCACGTTCACCACAAACCAATCTAGGTGCATCGCCAACTCCCCCGTCTCGAGGGTTTCTTCCGGGTAAGCATCATGCTGCCTAGATCGCATCTTACGATCTAGGCAGCACACGTTTATTCGTCGCTCATGCGTTGCTCGTGCTTGAAGCCTTTTTGATGGCGAGCAACGTAGTTATCATAGATGTTTTAGGGTTAGCATTGTTCATCGTATCATATGCTATCGTCGTGCGACCCTTAGGCATCTAGCCGCCCTTACACCTATCTTGGGTGTAAGGGCGGCACCCGCTTGATCATTATTTAGTAGATCCGGTCCGTTATGATTGCTCCTTGTTCTTCAAGGATTAGTTTAATATCTGCATTGTTAGGCCTTACAAACGGGTTGAAGGATCCAGGTGGCGCGTAGGGTGTAGTTTGCTAGCCCTAGACAGGATGTTCCGAGGATCAACTTCGTGTTGGTTTTTAGGCCTTGTCTAGGGTCGGTTTACGATCACCGTGCGTGGCCGCCGAGGCTCAATCACGAGTAGGATGTTCCGATTATGCGGTGAAAACCCCAAATCGTAGTAGGTCGTTTTAGCTTTATCTTCATCAAGCAGGACCACCATCTGATCGTACACCTCGTACGCATCATGGGTGGATCGGCTCCTTGAGCCGATTCACAGGATAACCTAAGAGCCGATCGAGGCTCGTATTTAATGTTTACGTGTATGCCATGCAGGAAACTAAGCGAGGCATCATCCAACACCTTCCTGACCAGGTATAGGTCAGGTGGCACGCCCTTGCATCAGCATCGGACGTGCGTGCCGAAGGCTTTGCGGGCCGTCGCTCGGATGGACCGAGGGCCAGCCGCGATCCTGGGAGAATCCCGGCTCTACGGTGTTGCCCGTCGCTGCCCGCCGGTGGGTTCTGACCGCAACACATTCTGGCACGCCCGGTGGGACAATCTTCGACATCAACCGCATCGCCATCTACATCTGAGATGGCGGAAGGCACTCCAGTCAAGTACGAGGATCTGACCGATGAGCTCAAGAAGAAGCATGACGAGATCAAAGCGGTCCTCGAAGCCGATCTCATCGGCTCTTTTCACAGAACCCGCTCACATGGCATCAGGTGGAAGGGGTTCTCACCTGAAGGCGCGCTCGATGGAGTGGACCTGTCCACCCCGTCAGAAGAACGCACTAGGTCTCTGCGTCAGGAGATTAACTTCATGGTGGCTCATTCGCTGCACCGCCATTGCGAGAGCCTGGTGAACACTTTGGAGCGTGTCGCTCTGCGCGTGATCCAGGAAATCATGAGCCATCAGTATTCTCTGTCAGGACCAGCTCTGGGGACTCACCAAGGAGAGATGCCACTCCAGTCCCGTCCGCCGCTGCCGTTTGCGTTGGCAGCACCAGAAGTGCCGAGTTCATCGGCATACGTCGTCTACAAGATCGGTGGTGACCCTAGTGACTACCAATTCTTGCATGAGGCGCCTAAGGAGATCCCTCACGGATACACGTGCGCATACGTGCCAGACTGCGATGGCTCGGGCGCTCTCGAACCAGGCTGCAACAGCAGGGACTTCTGGAACGGCAGGAGGAACGTCGGGAACAGATCTTGAGAAGCAGACGTGGCTAGCTAAGTATGCCACTCCGACAAACCTCCAGAGCTCAGCTCCTGCAGTTGGCTCAGAGCTGGAAAAGCAAGCATGGCTGGCTAAGTATGCCACCCCGACGAATCTTCAGAGTTCGACGCCTGCAGCCATCACCGCGGATCAGATCTGTACAATCCTGAAAGACCAGTTCGGCATGATGCCGAAAAGGAGGACAATCGGCTATTCCAAGCCGTACCCCAACGAGTACGAGTTGATCCCGCTACCACCCAAATATCGGCTCCCTGATTTCACCAAGTTTAATGGATCGGATGGTTCCAGCTCCATCGAGCATGTGAGCCGATATTTGGCACAGCTGAGCACGATCTCGGCATCGGACGAGCTGCGCGTGAGGTTCTTCGCACGGTCCCTCACGGGATCGGCTTTCGGGTGGTACACATCGCTGCCACCGGACTCAATCCGGACTTGGAAGCGAGTTGGAAGAGCGGTTCCACATGCGGTATCACTCGGAGGCTTCCGAGGCTGGCATTGCCGATCTAGCACAAGTACGACGAAGCGCGGGAAACAGGTGTCGGAATACGTCCGGCGCTTCAGGACCGTTAGGAACCGATGCTATTCGGTTCATGTGAGTGAAAAAGAAGCGATCGAGTTGGCGGTGGTGGGTCTCTCATCATCGATCAAGGACGTGGCCTCCCAAGCGAGACTACCCTTCACCGGCGCACATGGTGCGAAGGCTGTCGGCATATGAACGGCGCCACCCGGATGTTTACCGGGATAAATTCAAGCGTGCGGTGGTCCTGGTTGAGGCGGATGAAGATGAAGGTGCTGCGGGAGATCAAGAGGTAGCAGTGGCTGAATGGACTCGGGGGGCAAGCCCCGTGTCCTGTAAATGGGTTAAGCCACAAGGTCCTCCAAAAGGGTTTGACTTCGACGTGACCAAAGCCGAGCAGATTTTCGACCTCTTACTCAAGGAGAAGCAGCTAAAGTTACCCGAAGGCCACAAGATCCCCACGGTGCGGGAGCTGAACGGAAAGCCATACCGCAAGTGGCATAACACGTTCACCCACGCCACCAACGACCGCAGGGTGTGGCGTCAGCAGGTCCAAATGGCGATAGAACAAGGGCGTCTAATTTTCAGCCAGTACGCCATGAAGATCGACACACAACCCTTCCCCGCCGTTAACATGGTGGAGTGCACTTACCATGGAGGGTGCCAGCCACGATTCTCGTGCGATATCAACATGGTAGGACCTGGGAACCACTCTGGTAAGGACGGAGATGAGGGCAGCTGCTCTCATAGCAAGGACACAGAGGAAGCCGCTCCACGCGATCGGCTCCGTCATGATGGCAAGCGCTACATCACAGAGGGAGAAGTAAGGAACGTAAGATATCAGCGACCTCTCTCCGATCACCTCCTCAACAAGTATGTGGGTCAATATGACCAACGCCGGCGATACAACGACGATGATGAAAGAGATCGTCTGGCTAGGGACGCCAGGAGACACCGTCGGCATGATCGTGACGAGGAGAGATATGAGCGCCACGCCAAGGAAAAGTCGAGAGAGCAAGACGACGTGGATAGGCATTGGAACTGCCCCTTCTTCAGACACTGCTGGGATTCAGGAATGAGCCGATTGCCTACAATCGGCAAGCTGTCCGAGAATGTAGACAAAAGAAGAAGGATGCAGCTAACGTGTCCGTGTTCAAACGTCTAGGGCCTCTCCCGCCTCGGAACAAGCACGCTGAGTCCGCTCGGGTAGAAGATATCGAGGAACTAGAGGACGATGATGAAGAAGACAAGTATCATCGGCCAAGGTGGTGCCCTGATGGGCTCAGCCGTTCCCAAAAGCGTAGGGTTCAGCGGCTACGTGGGTTGGAGGAAGCCGAAAGGTTATACCTGCACATGTTGAGGAAGGCGCGGCCTGATCTGGCCGCTAAAATTCAGCGAACCCTGGACGAAGAAGGTCGGCCACAAAGGAAAGAGTGGTGCCCCAGACAAAAGAAAGCCGATGATGAGACATCGGCTGGCACAAACATGGTGTTCATCCTTCCAAAGGAGTTTAGTGCTCCAGGATTAGACGAAGCACCTGTGGCACAACTTGACTGCGGCCCACGGCCGGTTATCTTTGAGAAGCCACGAGAAAGAAGCTGCAGGCATCTGAAGGCCCTGTACTTGCGAGGCTACATCAATGGGCAGCCTGTCAACAAGATGCTCGGTGGACACCGGAGCGGCGATCAACATTATGCCATACTCCATGCTACGTCGGTTGGGACGCTCTAGCTCGGATCTGATCAAGACCAATGTGACACTGAGCGATTTCAACGGCCAAGCATCTGACACACAAGGTGTTCTGAACGTGGATCTGACCGTAGGAAGGAAAACCGTCCCTACGCCGTTCTTTATTGTCGACAGCAAGAGCACCTATGCTGTCCTACTAGGGAGAGATTGGATCCACGCCAACTGTTGCATTCCATCCACGATGCACCAATGCCTAATAAAGTGGGATGGAGATGAAGTAGAAGTCGTCCACGCAGATGATTCAGCCGAGATTTCAACGGCTGGCATGAACGTTTGGGAGACATCGGGCCAAGAGCCACTCTCAGGCATCAATTTGGACGACTGCGAGCGCATCGACGTGACAAAGGACGGGGTTAGGCTGGTTTTATCCA
This sequence comes from Lolium rigidum, assembly GCF_022539505.1. NCBI lineage: Eukaryota > Viridiplantae > Streptophyta > Magnoliopsida > Poales > Poaceae > Lolium > Lolium rigidum. Next base: position 233,066,604 of record NC_061508.1, on the reverse strand, counting down.
CCGGCCTGACCGTGTAACAAGAGCAACATCTATGGACAAACGTGGCGATGCCGATCCAAGTGATCGGCCCCAAGGATCTATGGAGGAACATTGCAAAACCTTCATTGAGCAATTCAACATGGAGGCCGATTCCAGCAATCGGCCAAAATTATCCTCACCATGCGCTCTGCCCGGGTTCAACGTTGATCTAATGGGCAATGGGTTTACGTCGGCTGATGAGCTGGAAGAAGTCAACACTGTTCCTAACCGAGCCGACGTTCACATATAGTGCCTTGGCTAACCACAGAGCCGATTTCAGCAGATACCTGGCAGAATCGGCTCGGGGGGCACCTAATCAGATGAACATGTGCGATACATGTGCAGTGAAACATTGGGGGCCGATAGAAAAATCGGCCCGTAAAAAAAACAGCCGATGAACAGCCATCGGCTATAAAATTACAAAGTATTACGGTCAGGTATCAAATTACAGTCTGAATTTGAGAAGTGCTTGATTGACTGTCTAAAATTGGTATCTGAGTTCGGCTTCATGGGCGTTTGAGGCGAAAAATCCGATGCGTTGCTATCGGTTTTTGGTGCGGCAAATGGAAGGCTTGAAATTGGATGAATTGAGAGTCGAATTGGGAGAACATTTCTTATTGATTCAAAGGAACGACTTTACAAGAAAGAGCCGATGGCTCTCAAAAGGATCATCCGATGCATAATACGCTGCTACTACTAGTCCTATACTAATTGGCCCCTGCTCTAGGGACCATCGCTGTCCTCATCGTCGCCATTGTAGCCGCCGCCGGAGCTGCTACTGGCGAGCTCCTCGTCGCTACTGCCGTAGCCCTCGATGGGGGCTTCTTCCTCGTCATCATCGTCCTCGTCGTCATCTGACCAGGCCCAGCCGCGAAAGCGCTTCGCCGGCGGCTCGTCAGAGGAAGTGTCACCTTCCTCTTCCTCCTCGTCGGAGGAGGTATCGTCCTCTTCATCCTCCTCTTCTCCTTCGCCGGAGGAAGCGGAGTTACCCCAAGAAAGGAGGTCGTCCTCACTCTCCGCCACCAGTTCTCCGTCAATCAAGAACCGGAGATCGTCTTCTCCATCGGTCAGGGGTAATTCCCCATCTGACCCGATGAGGGCTTCAGGTGGGCCGTCGGGCACGAAGTCGAAGTCCCACGGCTCTTCCCATTGGTTGTGTTCTGGCATCGGCTCGCTTGAGGAAGAGGATTGGAAGGAAATAGCCGATGCAGCGGAGGAGGAGGATGAGTCCATGGTGGGGGAGGGCTTTTCGGTGTCTGATACTGAGGGAGAGGATGAAGAAGCAAATTACTCGATGCGGTTAAATAAAGGGGATATAGTGGAGATTCAATGCCACAGCAGTTTCCGAGGAAGTGGTGCCCAACAGAAGAAAAACAAAATTGCCAGGTCACGCGGAGAAGTGGAGGAGGCAAGGCATCATGATGAAGGATACTGCGGCGGTTCTGCTCTGCCACGACATGACCCGACGAAGGAAAAGCATAATGATTTTGGAAATGTCATTTCCAAAACCAGGGGGCATGTGTTATCACCAGAATTTGACCGGATCAGAGGTGGGCCGCGATTGAAGATGGGCTTGAAGAATATACATGGAAGAAATACATGAATCGGCCTTATATACCAAGTTTGGGCTAGTTTGCCCGTGTATCTGTAACATAGTAGGATACGTGTCGGTTAGTTAGAGTTTGGGCTCGTGCCTGGTTGGGATTATTCCCACGTTAGAAAGTCTATGGACTATAAATATGTATCTAGGGTTTATGAAATAAACAACAATCACGTTCACCACAAACCAATCTAGGCGCATCGCCAACTCCCCCGTCTCGACGGTTTCTTCCGGGTAAGCATCATGCTGCCTAGATCGCATCTTGCGATCTAGGCAGCACACGTTTATTCGTCGCTCATGCGTTGCTCATGCTGAAGCCTTTTTTGATGGCGAGCAACGTAGTTATCATAGATGTTTTAGGGTTAGCATTGTTCATCGTATCATATGCTATCGTCGTGCGACCCTTAGGCATCTAGCCGCCCTTACACCTATCTTGGGTGTAAGGGCGGCACCCCGCTTGATCATTATTTAGTAGATCCGATCCGTTATGATTGCTCCTTGTTCTTCAAGGATTAGTTTAATATCTCGCATTGTTAGGCCTTACAAACGGGTTGAAGGATCCGAGTGGCGCGTAGGGTGTAGTTTGCTAGCCCTAGACAGGATGTTCCGAGGATCAACTTCGTGTTGGTTTTTAGGCCTTGTCTAGGGTCGGTTTACGATCACCGTGCGTGGCCGCCAGGCTCAATCACGAGTAGGATGTTCCGATTATGCGGTGAAAACCCCAAATCGTAGTAGGTCGTTTTAGCTTTATCTTCATCAAGCAGGACCACCATCTGATCGTACACCTCGTACGCATCATGGGTGGATCGGCTCCTTGAGCCGATTCACAGGATAACCCGAGAGCCGATCGAGGCTCGTATTTAATGTTTACGTGTATGCCATGCAGGAAACTAAGCGAGGCATCATCCAACACCTTCCTGACCAGGTATAGGTCAGGTGGCACGCCCTTGCATCAGCATCGGACGTGCGTGCCGAAGGCTTTGCGGACCGTCGCTCGGAGGGACCAGGGCCAGCCGCAGTCCAGGGAGATTCCCGGCTCTACGGTGTTGCCCGTCGCTGCCTGCCGGTGGGTTTCTGACCGCAACAGACTCCAAGTGCAGAGTCTTGTATCAAGCGTCTTTTCCCCACAAGGGTGACTCGGGGGTTTATATCGAACTCTCGGGGAATTGGCTTAGAAGCTGAATTCTTTCTCTCCTCTTCTAGCAACCTACAAAATAAAGTTCTTGCTTTGTGTCCCCAACTCCACCGTGTGGTTATCAAGCACAAGGTTTTGTATTAGTAATAGGAAATACATGGATAAAGTAAAGTAAACAACCTAAGCAAACTAAATAAAAGCAATAAAAGGCTAATGGTATATTTGGGTTTTGTGTGTGTATGTGGAGACAGTATTTTGGTATTTTCGGATTAATAAATAGTGGTAAATGTAAAGTGTGGTAATAGTGTTGGAAAGGTGTTTCTAATGATTTAAAATGTATATTTTTAAGTTGTAGTGGACACAAACAATTCATCAATGACATATTATTAGTGGAACTTCATCATGTGTTTGATAAGAATTAATATGGGTAGTACATCCTAACATAGAGACGATGCAACACATCTCTCTTATATTCTTCAAGAAACTCCAAGAAATCTTGAATTAAGAATCAACATAATATAGTTTTAAGTAATGTGACATAATGCTTGAATTCAAATATGCTATCTTGAACAAACAAGATTATCACACTGTCACATGATAATTATAGCACATGTATTCATATTATCCGTAGTGAAGCAGCAAAAGAAAGGTAAATATCATAGTAGATCTTAAATTTGTTGTCACTATTCAATTACTACCATCATGCTACTCCATCTAATACACACACTTCACCCCACACATTTTCTTGCATACAAGTTGGATCAGAACAAGTACTTAACAATGGGGTACATGATATGCATCTATCAATACATCTTACACATAATAGATTCCAATCTCATATATCAATATCATAGAATAAAGATCCAACACATAGGAACTACATAAATGACAATAATCATGTTGGGCAACTCATATGGTACTACATCTATGAAGAACAAGAGAGAAATAGATCAAGCTACTACCATAAACTCATTGTCCAGAGGTGGACTACTCTCTCTTCATCATGGTGATGATGGTAGAGACGTTGGAGAAGGTGGATATCCCTCCGACGGTGGCTCCGGTGGAGTTTTCATCTCCAATCTTCGCCGGTTCTGGCTCTATTTTGTTATTTTGATGTTTCTGTGATGCTCCCCTCGAGGAAGCCTCAGGAAGTCCTTTATATAGGGGTGTTTAGGTCAAACAGAGTCCATGGGCGAAAGAATCAAGCGAATCGGACGGTCGAGGAAGGAAAGAGCCTCGGTGGCGCGCCCCTGGCTAGGCGTGCCACAAGGTCTCTTTGGGCCCTCTTGGCCCATCTCGCGAGGTCCAAGCGCTCCAGATGCTTCTCTTGATGAAATATTGACATCCCCAAATTCCTAACTCAATTTGACTTCGTTTAGGTCCCTAAAAGTAAAAAATACACAAAACAAAGTTTTCTTATCCTATAGAGTTATAACCAAAATGTAACACCCCAACCTTGTTAATATGAATAAAGGAGTGATCATGTGCATTTCATGCATCTAGTTTGAATTTGAGCAAAGTTTGCATCAAAAGTTCAATAAAACCTCACATATGCAATTTTCTTCTCTATTTCTTTTCCAAATAAAATCTCTCAAGATTTTCAAAATAAGTAACATGGCATTGTTGTTATTCAATAAGCCATGTGTGTTTATAGTTCTCTGAAAAGTTTCAGTTTCAAACTTTATTCAAACAGATTCAAATTTGATTTGAAATGGAAAAGAGAAATAAAATCAGAAAAAAGGACAAAAAGAGAGGAAACCCTCACTCTCTCTCCCCTGGGCTCAGCCCACCTCTTATCCTCTCTCTTTCCTTCTCTGGCCGCAGCTAGCATGGCCCAAGTGGACCAGCAACAACCCACCGACCAACATTTTCCCATGAGGGGGTTTTTCACAAAATTGCCATTCTTCCCCGTGCACCGAAACTGCTGGCTGACAGCACGCCGACCGCTCGTTCACCAGCACGCCAAGATCGCCGCCGCCCCTAGCGCCTATAAGTAGCTCCTCCGCGGTCGCCTCGAACCCTAACCGCCATTTCCCCTCTTCCCCGCGGTCTCCAGCGCCCCCAAGAACCCTAACCCTAACCTTTGTCGGCCTCCTCCGCCCCGCTCGATTCGCCACCGGTGAGCCCCCTCCGACGTCGCTGACCCCTCCACCGCAACCATGGTGAGCTTCCGCGCCTCCTGGTGCCCCTGGCCCGCCGTCTCCCCCTGACGAGGGATCACCTCGCCAATGCCCACGAATTGTAGACTTAAGTTTCGGGAAAGAGCGACGATGGAGATTCCGGGAGCGAGATTGGGCACACGATATACCCAGCTTTGGGTCCCCTCGTTGGAGGATCCCTACGTGCTGCTAGCAATCTAGTATATGATGATAAATATATTTACAGGGGGCGCCGTAGACGGAACTCTGTTGTCTATCTGTTGTCTCCCCTCTATCGGGTGCCCTGGATGGCTTTATATATGCAACCAGTCTAGGGTTTTACAAGAGTCCTAGTCGAATACTTCTTCGGGTTGCCTCTTGGGTGTCTTCTTCATATTGGGCCGAGCCAGGTATACTAATAATGGGTACCCAAAGGGTATGCCCATGATAATAGCCCCCGAGTGTCTACGGAAGTCGAAGACTTGCGTAAAGATTTCAATCATAATCATCTTCGAAATCGAAGAAATACAAGGCGAGGCCATTGTTCCGGAAACATATCAGGTCAATATCAGATCACGTGTAGCGTAGATGATGTCAACGATTCTCGAAGTTATTTTTCTATCGGGTGCGCGACCAGCGCTCCCGATGGGAGTAGCCCCCGAGTCTATGGGAAGGTGTTTGCACCCGGGCATAGACTCAAGTTGTACTACTCGATGAAGAACTGATCATATTCCTGGGCGCATCCCCTCTTTTTATCGACTCCTGCTGGAGGACTTGATGAAATCCATGTGCTCCCGATGGGAGTAGGCTTCACTCGAGTCGCAAAGTCGAGTTGAGTCTACAAACCTTGATATATTTACCATGGATATATTGGATCGCAGAATCGGGTTGAATCTCTGAACCCTGACTTTTCTTCTATATTTTTCGACTTAAAGCTATTGCTATTTTCATTCGACATATATATTGTACATGGATATTGGTAAATGAGGTCGGTTCATCTGACGGATCAGGTACCAGTTAATTGCTCTTGTGGCAAATCCGCATAAACCTACTTCAAGTTCGATTCCCTGGACTCGAACCTGGGATACTGGCATAATTCAGGACGTGCCGCTTTAGCACTTACCGAAAACTGAATCCCAGCAAAATTATCGGGTACCCAACGCGTCCGCTGGGATTTTCTTCACATCTGTTGATGTGGATAAAGTGGGAGAGCGCATTCGGGTGCGATGCCACGCCACACAGGACGGATCCTGGGGTCTTACCTTCGTGACCCTTTTACAAGTCACGACATTTAGATTTTTTACCGCGGCGGACGCGCTCTGAGAATATATTACCGAGTGCCTTTGTTCGGCTGATGGAATGACCCATTTTTCGGGTTCTTCTATATTTTTCTTGAGCGTGATGGGATAACCGAATGTATTGGGTTCTCCTATATTGTCATGGGTGCTCTCAATCGGAATAAATAACGAGTCAATATACCCGAAGATTTTTCCACCCTTTTTTTTCTCTGGTGTGCAACACCGAATGTTTTTCTATCTCTCTCTCTCTTTGCCGAGTTCCTCCTTGAAGAAATTTTCATCGGGTTTCTCGTTGAGGAAATTTTCATCGGGTTCCTCCTTAGAAGATATTTTCGCCGGGTTCCTCCTTGAAGAAATTTTCGTCGGGTTCCTTGCAGTTTTTTTATCGAGTTCTTCGTTGATGTAGATTTTCCTAGGCGCAATTCTTCTTTTGTCAACTTGAGATGTAGAGTGAATTTATACAGCGCAGCCCCCGAGTGTCGGGTGCCAAAAGTAAACGATAATCAACTTTGTGTAAAATAAAGGATACCTTAGCTTATTGGGTACGACGGAGTCGACGCGCGATGAAGTCTTCGAGTGCAGAGAAGAAGTCGAGCCGAAGTAGAAACTACCAAATAGAGAAATTGGATGCCGCCAAATTGTTGATGAAGAAGTAGCCGAGCTCCCGAGCACTGTTGAGACTGTTGCGTTAAAGTAGTGGTCGCCTGGAATATTATGTTGTAACTACGCTCAGGGGTGAAGTCTTTGTCGAGCCCCCGAGTGTTGGCTCCATGTATACGTGATCCTGTTTTTTGTTTCGCTTGGAGAATCATGACCACACACGTCTGGATCACGACGAAAGCTGCAACATCTTATGTTCATTTTTGACTTCCGCTAGAGAATTCGATGAAATTGTCGACCCCATTAAAGCTGAAGCCATTTGAATATTAAACCATTGAACATTACGCCATGCGAGATAAAGCATTGAATATGAATCCAAGATGAAGTATTTGAGATGAATCCATATTGAAGATTACACCATTAAACATGAAGCATATATTGAAGATGAATCCGCTATATCATAGAGGATGAATCAATTGACTCCAAGAAAATAAATCCAGTAATAACCATAGAAGATGAATCAATTAACTAGGAAATACGTCGGGTAGTATTATATTAGAGGAAACCAATGATAACCTTATAAGATGAATCTGAAGAAGACAAATCCAGTAAGCCGAAGAAGATAAATCCACTAAGCCGAAGAAGATAAATTCAGTAAACCGAAGAAAATAAATCCACTTAGCCTGGAAAAATATATCCACTGAGCCGGGGAAGATATATCCAGAGCCGAAGAAGATAAATCCACTAAGCCAAAGAAAATAAATCCACTGAACCGGAGAAGATCCAGCCACTGAGTCGAAGAAGATATATCCAGAGTCGAAGAAGATAAATCCGATAAGCCGAAGAAAATAAATACACTGAACCGGCGAAGGTATATCCACTGAGTCGAAGATATATCCAGAGCCGAAGAAGATAAATTCACCGAGTAATCTGGTGTATTTATGGTAACGATGTAATGGCGCAGCCTCGAGTGTCGGGGTGTATTTGCTATAATATTATAATGGCATAGCCCTCGGGTATTCTAGTGTGGTGAAAGTAAATAATAATTGACTCTCGAAAGAGGAACACTTAGCTTTTTTATCGGATACGATGAAGTCGTCGCTGAAGCAGGTCGTGTGCGGACACATTTGATGTAGTCACACGACGCTTGGCCTGAAATAGTCGATAAAGAGAACGCCATCGATGTGGCGGATCCACGATGTCGAGTCCGCAATAGGCGAGCCCCCCTAGTGTGACGGATCCGGTACGACGAGTCCACAATACGTATTTCATGTGAAGCAAATAAAACACATGGTCTCATCTGCTCGATCTTACAGAGGCCGATTATTGCGGTGACGCGCCAAACAACGCATAGCAAATCGGGTACCCGCAAGTCAGTTCTAGTTTACTTTGGCAGATATACAAGAGAAAAACAATAAACTAATAAAAAGATCTAGTGCTGCTTATTGAATTGGCGTGAAAATACTTAGCTTGGTAAGATTGATTCCTGACACCGCGTGTGTTGTGTCTCCTCTGTTTGAAATTCCCACGGTTGTAGTTCTTGTTAAAGACACAGCCTATGTAGTGTGTCGACGCTGCTGGCTGCTGCCGAAATCACGACTTAGGCCAGCATATCATGATCGGCCGATCAAAGTAGTCGGGGCAGTCTCGCGGAACCACCACGACAATGAATGCATTGCTTGGCGTAGCTTGTCGGTTAGGATTTGTTTTCTCCGATCTTCAGTTGATGAACTTGCTCGAGTAGATCTTCTCTTCGGATACAGTATGAACGTTGTTGATAATGGATCCTGCCCAGATGCCAAAATCATGTCGTGGCAATTCCTACAGACGACACCAATTGACGAGGGATCACCTCGCTAATGCCTACGGATTGTAGACTTGGGTTTCGGGAAAGAGTGACGATGGAGATTTCGGGATCGAGATTGGGCACACGATATATCCACCTTCAGGTCCCCTCGTTAGAGGATCCCTACGTGCTGCTGCAATCTAGTATATGATGATAAATATATTTACAGGGGGCCACCGTAGGCGGAACTATGTTGTCTATTTGTTGTCTCCCCTTTGTCGGGTGCCCTGGCTGGCTTTATATATGCAACCAGCCTAGGGTTTTACAAGAGTCCTAGTCGACTACTTCTTCGAATTGCCTTCTGGGTCTTTCTTCATATTGGGCCGAGCCAGGTATACTAATAATGGGTACCCAAAGGGTATGCCCATGACACCCCCTCCTTAGCCCACCCGCGTCGGGCACCTGCCCCGCCCGCCGTCGCACAACGCCGCCGGCCACGCTCCGGCAGCGGCGCCGCCACCAAATGGTCGGCCGCGTCGAGCAGCCCCTTTTGCCCCCACACGCGCGTCCTCTCTCCCACGGGAGCCTCGGATTGGAGTTCCACCCGAGCTCATGGTCGTGCTGATGTCAGCATGACGCCATAATTGGCTTTTCTATTTTCTGTAATTCTTTTCTTTAATTCGAAAATGCTATGACATGTGGGTCCTATTGTCAGATATTTATTAATTTCATAAATATTTGGAAAGAATAAAATTATGAAAAGTGGGTCCAAGTTGTCAGACTTTTAATATTTTACAGAATTTTCAGAAATTGATTTAAAATGAATAAAAGTTGGAAAATTCATAACTAATTCATTTTAAATCAGAAAAATACAAATAATATATCAAAATGATCAGAAAAACAAATCATATTTGTTTATCCATGTTTCATACATGCTTGAACCAGTTAAAATTCAAACCCTAGGGAAACCCTAATCAATCCCTCTCATATGTCGGTTCGATGATGTCTCCCCTTTAATTTCCATCGATGAACCTAGGGTTTACCCAACCCCCTTTAATATGACATGTCATCATATTGTATGTGCATTGCATTGAGCCATTTCTTGATTGTGTTCTTCCTTTCCGATATTTGGTTCTTCTCGATAGGGACAGAACGCGAACCTGAGATCAACGCCACCGAAGAGCAGCACCCGAACAACAAGGGACAAGGCAAGCCCTAACCTGGTTCATATATGGTTTCGAAATACTTTTACTTCTGGTTCTTACATATTTCATACGCTTCAAATATGTTTTATCGGCAGTTATAGCTATCATATGTGTGCATATTCCATCCTTGTAGCCCAAAGTTCTTGATCCACCGCTCCCAGCAAAACTAGGTTTAAGCTTGTGTGCATCGCTAGAGCGGTATATATGATATGCTTAGCCATGCTTAGCTGTTGAAGTTTGATCCATCCGGTTGATGAATCAGAGCTAAGAATGAACCTAGTTTGACAGGATGACGTGGTAAGATCAGTGAAGTAAATAATCATGTTTAAAGGCTTGGATGGGCCGCCACATGGGGATGTGGTGATTGGCTCGTCCTCGCTGATACTAGGACCTGAGTTCTCGCCTTCGGAACTAAAACTGAGCGTACAAACACACGGGGCCCATGGGAACCCCTTGGCCCGAACTTTTCTAGCTTACCCATGAGTCAATTAGTTTGCGAGTTCCATTTACCATACTGATACGTCTCAAACGTATCTATAATTTCTTATGTTTCATGCTACTTTTATGATGATACTCACATGTTTTATACACATTATATGTCATTATTATGCATTTTCCGGCACTAACCTATTAACGAGATGCCGAAGAGCCAGTTGTTGTTTTCTGCTGTTTTTGGTTTCAGAAATCCTAGTAAGGAAATATTCTCGGAATTGGACAAAATCAACGCCCAAGGGCCTATTTTTTCACGAAGCTTCCAGAAGACCGAGGGAGATACGAAGTGGGGCCACGGGGCGCCGCCACACTAGGGCGGCGCGGCCTAGGGGGGGCCCGCGCGGCCCTAGCGTGTGGGGCCCCCTGTGACTCCTCCGACTCCGCCCTTCCGCCTACTTAAAGCCTTTGTCGCGAAACCCCCAGTACCGAGAGCCACGATACGGAAAACCTTCCAGAGACGCCGCCGCCGCCAATCCCATCTCGGGGATTCAGGAGATCGCCTCCGGCACCCTGCCGGAGAGGGGAATCATCTCCCGGAGGTCTCTTCATCGCCATGATCGCCTCCGGATCGATGTGTGAGTAGTCCACCCCTGGACTATGGGTCCATAGCAGTAGCTAGATGGTTGTCTTCTCCTCATTGTGCTATCATGTTAGATCTTGTGAGCTTCCTATCATGATCAAGATCATCTATTTGTAATGCTACATGTTGTGTTTGTTGGGATCCGATGAATATTGAATACTATGTCAAGTTGATTATCAATCTATCATATATGTTGTTTATGTTCTTGCATGCTCTCCGTTGCTAGTAGAGGCTCTGGCCAAGTTGATACTTGTAACTCCAAGAGGGAGTATTTATGCTCGATAGTGGGTTCATGCCTCCATTGAATCTGGGGAGTGACAAGCAACCTCTAAGGTCTGTGGATGTGTCGTTGCCACTAGGGATAAAACATCAATGCTTTGTCTAAGGATATTTGTGTTGATTACATTACGCACCATACTTAATGCAATTGTCTGTTGTTTGCAACTTAATACTGGAAGGGGTTCGGTCGATAACTCGAAGGTGGACTTTTTAGGCATAGATGCATGCTCGGATAGCGGTCTATGTACTTTGTCGTAATGCCCTGATTAAATCTCATGGTACTCATCATGATATATGTATGTGCATTGTTATGCCTTCTTTATTTGTCAATTGCCCAACTGTAATTCGTTCACCCAACATGCTATTTATCTTATGGGAGAGACACCACTAGTGAACTGTGGACCCCGGTCCGATTCTTTACATCTGAAATACAATCTACTGCAATACTTGTTCTTTACTGTTCTTCGCAAGCAAACATCATCATCCACACTATACATCTAATCCTTTGTTTACAGCAAGCCGGTAAGATTGACAACCTCACTGTTACGTTGGGGCAAAGTACTTTGATTGTGTTGTGCAGGTTCCACGTTGGCGCCGGAATCCCTGGTGTTGCGCCGCACTACACTCCGCCACCAACAACCTTCACGTGTTCCTTGACTCCTACTGGTTCGATAACCTTGGTTTCTTACTGAGGGAAAACTTGCTGCTGTACGCATCACACCTTCCTCTTGGGGTTCCCAACGGACGTGTGTCTTACACGCCATCACATACGCATGGGGAAAAGGTGGAAAAGGTTTTCAAAGGTGCATCATACAGGGCGTGGCTAGGGTGAAGGATGCTGGAGGCATTGAACTGGATCCCCTGCACAGAATGATCAGGACCGCCTCGGAGAATGACTACCTACGATGACGGAGCTCCCCAGTTAGTTTGACTCATGGAATAGGCCAAGTAAGGGAAAGGTTTTGGTCGACCACCCTCTGCCAGCACACCAAGGAAGTGTGTTATACTAGTTTCATTAAGACTCGGTCGGCGCGTGTGGGTAAGGTTGTACACCCCTGCAGGGTTAAATCTTTTCGAAAAGCCGTGTCCACGGTTACGAACAACTTGGTGATGTATTCTATGATCATATACAACTAGAACCTAATCGTAAAACTTGATGTCAAGAGTTTGAATAAGGATCCCCTCTTAGGGTATCGAGGGGGTGATCCTACTTTATAGGAAGATTCGGTGGATTCAACATGATGATATATAAAGCTAGAGTTGTTATCGCCCTCTTATCCCTTTTGAAAATGGTCTGAATAGACGAGCTTCTGCTCCCTCTTGTTTACAAAGGAAAACTAGCTTTCCGCAAAATAAGCTCCACATACAGCCTCGCATACCCGCTTTGCTAATAGGTTGTACTAAGTCTTGATGAGTCCCTGCACTTAGCCTTGCATGCTTTGTTTTAGACGAAGTCCTTCCAACAGATGGTGGTTTCTACCTTGACGTCAATGAGTAGTTCGGTGTTCCCAAGCGGCAGCCTGAGACTTATGGGCTGGGACGTCGCCTTATGTTATGACCTCTCAGGCCCTTTGCAGTCTTGTTATGTAGAATAACATAATTTGCCTTCCGTTGCTTGTTTTATGTGGTCAGTGACCACTGCGTGTAATAAGTTTGGATCTTAAATTTGTTAAGAGTTGTAATATATTTGCTTTCAGTCGTAGAGTCACTGTTGTGTTACCAATTCTCACCTTGTAATCCCTAGAGATCCAGGTTAGGCTTATGCCGGATTTGATGTCTAGGTTTGTCTACCCCTGACCTCCGGGGTCGCGACACAAAATAAAGGGGATCATAGGCAAATCCCCAAAAATCAACATAAAACATGGATATAACATCATATATGTTGCAAATATGTGGGAATATGTGTCAACAAACTACAAAGTTCATGCATGCATTTTACATGTGTCAACATCCCCAAGCTTAACCTATGCTCGTCCTCGTGCATAAAGGTGATAAAACTAACATGGACTTTGGAGTTTGTTGCTTTTCTTCTTTTCATTGTCAGACAAAGTTCACAAGATTCAATCCTTAAAGAATAAGAATAAGCAAGTGAGCTATAAGGTGATATCTTTTACAATCTACAAAACATGCTTAACAATAAGTGATCTTGTGTTCAAACAAATGAAAAGTATTATAGACCATAAAGCATGCTTGGATGAACCTGTATAATTTTTGGAAAACTCTTTTGTTTCTTTTCTTTTTGGATATTTTGAGTATTTTGATTCTTTTGACTCTTGGATGATAGAAAGTAAGTAGGAACACATGTGCTAGTCCTCCAATAAAATAAAACATGGTTGTGAGCATAAAAATAAAGTTTTGAGGTATGTAGTTCATGTCAACGGTAATCATAAGTATGGAGTTCCAAGCATCTTTTGTTGCAGAGATTCTATGGTTTATGTGCTTGACATCTTACAAGTTGGATACTCATGCCCCTTGGCACATGCAACCACACATCATGCTACTTTACTTTGTATTACCATATACCTTCATCATATGCATATTGTTTCAACCAAGTATCACAAAGGATACCTCCATGCCTCCTATATACAAAGTGCCCAAGAAAATTGGATATTCTCAACTTTTGGGGGCCATCCATACCGGGAAGACAAGACAACAAATAAATGGACATCCTATTATAATGTATGCTTTTTTTATTTTTCTTTTGTTTTATGAAAGGAGATTGAGGATGTCATTCCTACAAACTTTCAACACAACTGTTTTGCATGGCTTCCATTAGTGGCCCAATGCTTTTCTCTAACATATATGCATACTGATACGCGTACAGCACGCGTCCGTTGGGAACCCCAAGAGGAAGGTGTGATGCGTACAGCGGCAAGTTTTCCCTCAGAAAGAAACCAAGGTTTATCGAACCAGGAGGAGCCAAGAAGCACGTTGAAGGTTGATGGCGGCGGGATGTAGTGCGGCGCAACACCGGAGATTCCGGCGCCAACGTGGAACCTGCACAACACAACCGAAGTACTTTGCCCCAACGAAACGAGTGAGGTTGTCAATCTCACCGAGCTTGCTGTAACAAAGGATTAGATGTATAGTGTGGATGATGATTGTTTGCGAGAAAACAGTAAGAACAACAAGCAGAGATTGTATTCGATGTAAAAGAATGGACCGGGGTCCACAGTTCACTAGAGGTGTCTCTCCCATAAGATAAATAGCATGTTGGGTGAACAAATTACGGTCGGGCAATTGACAAATAGAGAGGGCATGACAATGCACATACATGATATGATAAGTATAGTGAGATTTAATTGGGCATTACGACAAAGTACATAGACCGCTATCCGAGCATGCATCTATGCCTATAAAGTCCACCTTCGAGTTTATCATCCGAACTCCTTCCGGTATTAAGTTGCAAACAACGAGACAATTGCATTAAGTATGGTGCGTAATGTAATCAATAACTACATCCTCGGACATAGCATCAATGTTTTATCCCTAGTGGCAACAACACATCCACAACCTTAGAACTTTCTCATCACTGTCCCAGCATTTAATGGAGGCATGAACCCACTATCGAGCATAAATACTCCCTCTTGGAGTTAAGAGTAAAAACTTGGCCGAGCCTCTACTAATAACGGAGAGCATGCAAGATCATAAACAACACATAGGTAATAGATTGATAATCAACATAACATATTATTCTCTATCCATCGGATCCCGACAAACACAACATATAGCATTACAGATAGATGATCTATATCATGTTAGGTAGCTCACAAGATCCGACAATGAAGCACATAAGGAGAAGACGACCATCTAGCTACTGCTATGGACCCATAGTCCAGGGGTGAACTACTCACTCATCACTCCGGAGGCGACCATGGCGGTGAAGAGTCCTCCGGGAGATGATTCCCCTCTCCGGCAGGGTGCCGGAGGCGATCTCTGAATCCCCCGAGATGGGATTGGCGGCGGCGGCGTCTCGATAGGTTTTCCGTATCGTGGCTCTCGATGCTGGGGGTTTCGCGACGAAGGCTTTAAGTAGGCGGAAGGGCAACGCGGGGGCCACACGAGGGCCCCACACACGGGGCCGCGCGGCCAAGGGCCAGGCCGCGCCGCCCTGTTGTGGCGGCGCCTCGTGGCCCCACTTCCTTTCCTCATCGGTCTTCTGGAAGCTTCGTGCAAAAATAGGACCCTGGGAGTTGATTTCGTCCAATTCCGAGAATATTTCCTTTGTAGGATTTCTGAAACCAAAAACAACAGAAAACAGCAACTGGCTCTTCGGCATCTTGTTAATAGGTTAGTGCCGGAAAATGCATAAATACGACATATAATGTGTATAAAACATGTAGATATCATCAATAATGTGGCATGGGACATAAGAAATTATCGATACGTCGGAGACGTATCACATACTCCAGTCTTTTGCATGATAACCCCCTTTATTTGACACAATATGATCACACATAACCAAAAGCTTAAACATGACAACAACTTTATTGCAATGTTGAAGTGTTCCCCATGTCAGAATGGTTCCTACTTAACAACCTACTCATAATTTCTCAAACACATCACTTTCCATAGTGCTATCACCCCACGCCTTACTTTCTCATGAGCTTAAAATAACATAAAAGAGATATTTTGAAGTATTTGGAGGCATAAAAACATATTATATTTGGAGTAGCAAGTGCCACATAGGTAGGTATGGTGGGTGTTTGGTTTGAGGTGTTTGGAGACAAGTCTTATCTTGTTTTGAGAATTTTGGGCTACCAAAAAGATCTAGAAGCATGCATAGTGCCCATAGTGCCAATCATTTATTATCAAAAAGGCTGTCACAACCCACTTTTCAAACCCTGCATATTTTCTAGCTTTAAAAATGTGGGCCAACAAAAACTTTTATTTATCTTGCTACCTAGTGTGCATGGCTTGTAGTTTTGATTAGGATTGTTAGTAGTAAGTGTTTATAAACAACTTCTCACACTAAAACCCCTAGTAACAAGTTTTTGTACCAAAATTTAAAAGAGGAAAACTCTCCATGACACCTCTTGTGAAACACCCCACACCCAACTTCTCTCTTCGGAGGACAATTTCCCTCTTCATCAAAAATTTGGGTGCATGTGTTCACATGCATTAGCATGACATCTCCCCTCTCTCCACTCACCATGACACCCACTCTTTCTCTCTTTTGGAGGAAACCCTAGGAAGGGGGAAACACTTGCCCCTCCCTTTTCTTTGCACTTCTCTCTCATATGGCCATGGCCATGTGACCCCTCCTATTTCGGTACCCCTCTATTCTCTCTCTTTTTGCAAACCCTAAGGGGACATTACCCCCTCTTCCTACCTCTCTCACTTTTCCCTCTTGTGCATGGCCGGCACTTGGTGCCACACCCACCACCCAAGCCCACCCCATTCTGGCCCGCACCCCACCTCCTTTTTGGACCCCTGGACCCCTCTCTCTTCTCCCTTCCCCTGGCCCGACGCCCAGCAGCCCATCTACCCGCCCTAACCCTAGCCTGGAGGACACGCACGCGCTGAGAGAAAATCTCTCCCGCGCGGGGCGACGACGCACACGCGCCTCGGCTGCCGCTCGGCGCCTCGACTCCCTCCCTCTGCCTCGTGAACGCGCGCGCTGCCTCGGACTCCCTCCGTGCTGACGCAAGCAGCCCGACGTCACCACGGCCCCACCGGGTGACGCCAGCCCTCGTCTCCCCGTTGGCCAGAGCCACCGCCCCGCCCGTCGCTTGCCCTCCTACCTGCCTATAAAAGGGGGCACCCGAGCCACTCCCCCTCCTCACCACCACTCCCTCACAGCACCACTCCACCCCCACCGACGCTCCAGAGAGCGCCCAGGGCGCTGCTCTGGGCTGCTGCTCGTCACCACCGGCGTAGCCCTGCCCAATCACCGCCAGGACCCGAAGGTCGCCGAGATGCCGCCGTCGACGCCCCTCTCTCCCTCTACCTCTTTCACACGCCCTGGTCGCGCCCCGCGCTCGCGTGGAGGAGACGATGGCCATGGGCCATCGGATCCCCATCCGACGCATGCATGGCCCATGCATGCCCACGTGGCCATGCAAGGCCTGGCCCACCCGGGGCCCTCTCTTTTTCCTTTTATTTTTCGTCTTTCTTTTCTTCTCAGCCCGCGTGGCATTTCCCCTGGGCCGGCCCATCTCTCTCCGAAAACGGCCCAGCAGATTCCCGCCCAAACTCCTCTTCAAATTTCGTTTTAAACAATTTCTGTTTTTAATAACACCTGTGCACCAAATTGCTTATAACCAGAGTTCTACAACTCGAAAACAAATGAAACCAACTGCGTTAGAAAGATATTTTCAAGACCTTTCACATGCCACTGACCTCATATTTTTAGGATTTTTATACGAATTTTAGTGCATTTAACTTGCTCTATGTATTCTGCATACTCCACGAAAATCCTAAAATCATAGAATTAATATTTTTGACTGATTCCAATTGTGATGATCTTGTTTTAATGTTGTCCATCTCAGAAAAATGCCATGGGTTCCTGTAGAAAATAATTCTGGATCGTTTATAAAAATGGTGTGTCACATGAATTGTTGTTCATTAAAATTTGTTGTTATTTAATCTCCCACCCCAACCCTTTTCTTATAAATTGGCCAATGCATGTTTTCATTTTTCTACAACATGTACCCCTGCATATTACCCTTTTCTTTTAAAAACTTGATTTCTGAGTTATGTGTTGATTGTATGTTGCCCTCTTATTTTTCGCGACGTTAGATACGAACGTGGGAGAAGCCGAAGGAGAAGATTTTGGAGAAGGTGTTGAAGAAGACCAGGGACTAGCCAGCCAAGGCAAGCCATTTACTTTGAACCCTTCTATCTATGTTCTTGGTTGAGATCTTTTTATTCTTCCCCATCTTGATCCTTTGCGTTTTTCGGTTGGATAATTCTCTTCTTTGACATACTTGCCGCCAAGTATGTAGTTATTCCCTCTTGATAGTTCGCTTACTTACTCTAAGTACGTGAATTAAAACTCACCCATTTGACACCACCTAATTCTAGTTGAAATTTGGGACAACATCATGTTTTTGCTCCACTTTTTGATTATCTCCATTTATGCCCAATATGGGTATGGATGCCTTTGACACTCTCCATTGTATGATGGCATCCTTATGCTATTGTGCATCTTAGTTCATGCATAAACTTTAGGTTGGGAAAACCCTCAAGGTTTTACCTTGTTGTAAAAGTTTTTGTGAAAAACCTCGGATGTAATGTTATGCCTGAGTGAGAATTGAGAAAGGAAAGGATTTGGTGAAAATGATGGGGATAAGAAAGTGGTTGGGATATTAAGAAAACTTTGGCGCCTAAGTACTCACCCATGACAACAAACTAGCGCAACCACATTACTCCAACATGGGCACGGGGCTTAGCTCGACGTTCGTTCTCTTTAGCATGAGGCACCGCATAACTATACAAGGGTACGGTTACCCCCGAGTCCGGGTTGTCAAAGTTGGGACAATAGTATAACGGGAGGCCTTCGGGGCTGACCCGTCCGGAAGACACTATGGGTCTCCTGGCTTGGCGGTGGAGCCACGCTCAAAAGGAGGTGAGCTGCCACGGTGCCGGGGAGGTACATACTCCATAGGGTAGGACCTCTTGCTAATTAGAATGAGCGAAAGGCTTCGATCGGTTATCCGATACCCACATACTTTCGTATGATGGCCCGGGGATGATCCCGGCGGATTTATCAGATCTTGTGGGGAAAGTGCGCACACTCTGCAGAGTTAAATCTATTCGAATAGCCGTGTCCGCGGTCATGGACGGTTGGATTGGCTGTTGCTTAGCCTGATGTGTTTTGTTTATGAAAATGTTTGCCAAAGGAAAGAAAACGGGATTTGTGTTGGAGTACTTGGAGTACTGGAAAAATGGTTGATGACCACAAGGAGGTGGTCGGAAAGGAATTGATAAAAATCGGGTCTACCCTTCCTAAGTGTTTATGTCGTGAAAGATCTTCCTAATTTGAGTCAAGTAGTGATGTCTTAGATATATTCTCTCATCTCCTTCACCCTTGAAGTTGAGATGCTAACTCCACCAAAACACTTCTTCTCATCTACTTAACATATTCTTGTTACATAAGTGGTCCTTCCCTCTGGATCTCCTAGTTAGTCCTCGGTACCTTGTTCTCTTTGTTTAGCTCTTGTAAATGGTTTGCGAGTACAATTCAAAATGTACTCACGGCTTTGTCCCTGGCTATTTACTTGGCCAGACTATGAAGATGATTTTGAAGATGATGGAGGTTATCAGGACGACTATGCGACTTAGGACGTTTCCCGGTCAGCTGCCTGTAGGGTTTAAGGCATGACTTGGGCCCGACGAAGTTGATTGTATCCGCTGCTTTTGGATGTTTGAATTTCAGCCCGATGTGGCCATTTGTGTAAGACTTGGTCATAAGACCGTTTGTAAGACTATTTATTATTCCGGTACTATGTAATGGATGTTGTAACTCTGTTTATCAGTTCGGTTATGTGCTCATGTTACACTGATCATGGGATCATGAGTGAATGCATAACGGGTATTTCGGACAGTTGGTCCGGGGTGCCACAGAGCTGGTATCAGAGCCATCCTGACTCTAGGGAAAGCCTTAGTTAGCATGGACGTTAATGTTAGGATAAAACTATTTTTCAATATCAAAAACGAGATGACTCTAAGCTGAAAGAATGCCTAGTCTCTCCCCTAAATTTTTCTCCTTAGAGATAAACTACTTGCATTAATCTTAACTGTTTTATATTATGTACCTTAAAATTTTGCACACTTATCATATTACTACTTGTATTAACCTTAAAATTTTGTGTAGATGGAGGAAGTTATGTACACCCGGAGCCGTCAGGTGGGAGAGTCGCAGCCTTTGTTCCTCTTCGAGACCGCCCTGATCGACGTTTGTAACGCCGTCGGTCGCCTCCGCCCCGAGGTGAAGGGCGGGCAGATGGAGCCTCATGACGGGGACTTGTCCTGGATGATCGTCTGCACCATCCGGGGCTCCCACGTCAAGCAGCTCCCGGAGTTCGAGATCCAGCTGTTCGAGCGCACGTGGGAGGACGGTTTGATCCGTGCGCTCCAGGCAGCTCTTGCACGCCTCACCTACCACCACCGTGCCGAGCTCGAGGAGATGAACCTCCCCTATGCTCACTTTGGGCGGCGTGACGAGGAGGGCCTCCCCACCTTCGTGCCGTACGTCTGCCCCCTCGGACGCCACGCTGCCCATATGGAGTTCATCCTCGGCAAGACCCAGAACAGCCTCGATATCAGCCGGATGGAGCAGGAGATGCTGAAGAACGAGCTGGACGAGACCAAGGCGGACCTTGCGGAGATGAGGAAGAGAGCTCGCCGTCAGCGCAAGCTCAAGCTCCGGGCAAGAGAGGCCAAGTACATGCTTAAGGTGAAGGTGAAGCACCTTAAGACCGCACTCCGCGAGGCCGAGACTAAGATAGAGGAGCTTGAGGATGATGGCGAGGATCTCCGTAAGGAGAATGCTGCACTTCTTAGTGACGATGATGACTACATGGATGAAGAAGGGTATGATTGGAACAACCCGTCTGAGGAGGAAGATGAGGATGATATGGATTTCATCAATGATGAGCCCGAAGAGCCAGCACCCTCTACCCCTCGCGAGTCGTCCGAGGAGGAAGACCCCGAGGAGCCGCCATTTGAGGAGCCGCCGACCAAGGATGACACCATCATCCTTGACGACGACTAGTTTGAGCACCGCACTATCGCTAGCTATGTTATGTTATGATGTCCCTGATGTAATCGCGTAGAACGATGTTGGTCCTATGGTGACCTTGATGTGGTGAACTTTGAGCTTTTGGTGATGTTTATGTTATGATGATGGTTGCTTTTGGGTTTTTATGTTTTCTTTATCTTTCAAGTTTGTTTTCAACAAGTCTTTATGCATCATGTCACCCCCTTCCCCTTAGGAAGAACTCGCCTATCAAAGTGGTTCCCTTTTGTCTTATGTCTTCATCTCATCAGATGGTTGACACTCGCCGCGGAGCGCACCAGAACGACCCTCCACCACCACCTGAACCCAATATGGCTCAGATCCTTCGCCTCCTTATGGAAGATCGTCAAGCCGCACGCGCCGAGAGCCAAGCCAACATCGCGGCCCTGCAGAATATTGCGCAGCTTGCCGCGGGAAACAACAACAATGGAGGTGATGGTGAGGAAGCCCCAAGATCCAAGCTTAGGGACTTCCGAATACTAATCCACCGGTATTCACCAAGTGCACCGCCCCTCTTGATGCGGACGATTGGCTCCGTACAATCGAGAACAATCTGGAAGTCGCGGCCGTGGCGAGAATG